>NC_088301.1:26036401-26127445 GCF_032854445.1 Liolophura sinensis | reverse complement strand
ATTGGTGAGAGGCTCCTGGGTCATTGCTCCGCCAAAAGTCTTTGGTCAAGAGATAGCCGGTCAATGGGCCGAGGTTAGTGACTGTATGTGTTGGACAGGAAATATTTTGCTCCATGGAAAACTTCCAAACTGTAACTCATTTTACATCTATTCCTGATGGCTTCATGGATGTCATTCTTAACGCTCTTTTGTTGGGGAGGCAGAAATGCATATCCGATCATAGATTTCTACCTTCATTTCAGAAGATTTCCGGAATATTAGTATATTAATATGACTGACCAGTCCATCCAATTTTGCTAGTTTATTGCACTATTGTCACAAACAACAATAGAATGAGTGATACAAAGTCTTCTAATGGGCATATCATTTGATTTTCCTTTTTTTCTCTCTTCCTATGAAACAACAATCCAGGAAATAAATTAATACCAATATTTCACACAAAGTACCAGAGTGTCACCTTGTAGCAAGCCAGTGTCCTCACACAAAACTGCACTCCACTCAGTCACGATACATAACATGGCATTCAGCAAATCAGTATAGGTCCTCTCCATTTGAAAGAAAAGACACCATTAGACCAAATGTCTATGCAAGGATAAAAAAATTCCACATCAAGTTTACGAAGCAAACCTTTTCATTTTGTGAAGTTGCTTAACCAAGTAATTACAGTTCAGAGCAAGTAAAATCTCGCCCATAGAGAAAAAGCACAACCATGTTATCAATTTTAACCAATCAGGTGGGAGTTCTTTCTATAGCCCCGAGAATGCAGAACATCACCTGAACTCTGTTTTGCTATATGAGCCTTGGGTATGGGTGACACAACACCCTATTTCTGTTTCTCTAACATAGCACCTCCCATGGCTCCATAAGAATTCCAGAATAAAACTTGATTTACACGAGTTATCGAGTTCTTCCAACCATTCAAGTCTATGTCCCTTTCTGTTCCAAAATAACTAGGGATAAATTATTTGTTGTCTTTTCTTTTAAGTGAAGTACAGCATCGGAACAAATTTTGAAGCTCGAGACAGCCAGAGACAGCCCAAGGCAGATTCGGTCCCTAAGTTTGGTGACAGGATTCTTTTGAGTTAAGCTTACCAAAGAAGAAGGAAATGAGCAGAAACAAACAAATGAACCATACTTTTATACAAAGAATTCATATTTTAACTCAACACTGTATAAAGCCAAGTTTATTTATTTATTTGATAGGTGTTTTATGCAGTACCCAATAATATAATTTCATTTATTTACTGAAGTGCCTAAGACAAACCACCAATCTTTGGCAAGTTACTGATGGGCTCTCCAATACATAACATTCAGATATATGTAACTATTGCTGGAAGACAAGTGGTTTTCAAGTAGTGTGCAAAAAGCCAAGCAAGGATCACTAAGAACTTTGATCAGTTACAATTTCTCAGATATAAGGGTTACCTCTGATAATTGCATCAATATTACCATTACACTTTATGTCAGATTCTATACCCAGCTATAATCTAAGCAAAAGTGGCAGAGTGGCTGAAACTGGAAAAACTAGAAACTGGAAAAACTGGAAAAAGTACGAAATAGCTACTTTAATGATAAGCTTATTTAGAAATTGATACTAATATTCAGTTTCACTCTACCACAAATTATTGAAACAGGACATCTCTGTCTCAAGAAACAAATCATTGAAACAGGACAGCTCTGTCTCCAGAAACAGTCACCAAGTTATTCTGTTACATTGGGACAAATTTCAAGGGAGATCATTCACAGAGAACTTACCATTGGCCAGAGTTAACTCCCTTTGATCACAGAGAAGTACTACAAACATTCCACAGCCCACAAAAGCACTTTCCACGAATAAAAACAGAAAACACTATTCAACCTCCTTTGGAAAATCTGTCACAAACAACTTCTGCTCCAAAGATCGAAAACTCAGATTCTTGAAACATGGGTAAATCCATAGTTGGTAATTCCTTCCACTGCATTTCAAACCTGAAAACAATCTGAAGAGAAAGAGAATGTCAGATAAAAGAGCGAGCTAGCAAGCAAAGGGAAAAAAAAACAATTTAAAGAGCTACTTATGAGTCAAACCCTCTGTGTTAGAAGTAAGGTTAAAGAATAAGGATTAAGATAATCTGAAATGCTTTCCTGGATTAAAAAAAAATTGTACCAAATTCCCACATAATTGCCTTCCTCAATTTTTCTTGTCTGCCAAATTACATGTCCCATATGTAATAGTTCTGGCATGTCACATGTTCGTAAAGGATTATAATAGTCGAGGAACAGAAGGCCTGAGGAGACTGAAATATATAATTTATCACACAACCAGCTGTTTACATTCACTTGGTGATCTAGCATACTGATGTTTAGACAAGAGCGGACAAATACCTGTGTCCATGACGTATTTAATTCCTCTTAAATGCTAGCACTAATCATCACAATGAGATGGCATATTTTTTTTATTTTGTGAGGCAGCACTAATGCAAAGCAGGACCTCAAGCAATCGTTACTTCCAAAATTGACAATATTGCAAAGTCGCAAAGATTACACTGTATCAGTTTTTACACTAATGTCATTTAGTTTTTCAATGTAACATTATGGTGAGCGGGGGTTAAAAATGTCCGACATCTATAAAATCACATCAGAATGCTGTCTATGGCCATTTCCCCACTGATTTCACTAAGAATGGAATGAATAGTTTGATTGGTGTTTTACGTCATACTCAAGAATATTTCACTTATCCGACGGCGACTAGGATTATGGTGGGTGGAAACCGGGCAGAGCCCAGAGGAAACCGGAGAGGAGAGGAAGCCAGCATGAGCTGGACTTTAACTCACAGCGACCCCATTGGTGAGTGGCTCCTGGGTCATTACGCTGTGCTAGCACGCTAACCAACTGATTTTATTTTTTTTTTTTTGATTGGTGTTTTACGCCGTACTCAAGAATATTTCACTTATACGACGGCGGCCAGCATTATGGTGGGTGGAAACCGGGCAGAGCCCGGGGGAAACCCACGACCATCCGCAGGTTGCTGACAGACCTTCTCACGTACGGCCGCCAGCATGAGCTGGACTTGAACTCACAGCAGCCGCATTGGTGAGAGACTCCTGGGTCATTACGCTGCGCTAGCGCTTTAACCGACTGAGCCACGGAGGCCCCCCTAACCAACTGAGGAATGAATAGTAATCTTATTCAAAAGAATGCAGGTCACATTAAAGACGGTACGATGTTAAAGCAGAAACTGAATCCATTTTAAAGGTAACAATGGCTCAAGGTTCTCCTTCACGCTAGCGCCACCTCCTGGGATTAAAACAAACATGCCGTCTTCCCATACCCCATTGCATATGTTGCCACTCCCATCAAAAATACAAGGAATGCATGTTACATGGCAAACACTCACAGTTTAACTCGTCCCAATATTTTTGTTAATCTTAAACAATTCCTCCAACTACTTGAAAAACTCGGATTAAATGCAATTATATGGCTGTAAAAATCCACATCTGCATATGAGAGGCTCATGGGCCATTAGACTGCGCTAGCGCACTAACCATCTGAGCCATGGAGGCCCCGTCTGAATAACTGTTCAAATTGTAAAACGGTTTGTAAATTTAATGCATGTTTGTATGTTACACATGAACACCATCTCCAAGGCATAAATGCATGTTAAAAACAAAAGGAAAAAAAGTGCTTTCCTCTCTATATTTACTTTGAAATGTGAAGATTATCAAAATACTAATTATTAATAATCATATATTTAATCTCGGTACATTCTTTGTTCTGATTTTTTCCCATTTCTTTTTATTGGGGGGGGGGAGGGGGAACAGCTCCTTATTTTCTAAATATTTCCAGAACTGCGTTGACATAACAAATTCCCTGAAATAGTTCACATTCTTTACTTCACAAAGACGGCTTTATGATCTCCTGACATTAGTGACACTGTTCTCGTTGGAAATACAAGCGATTATTATCACAGCACGCTTTCTTTATTCCTCGTCTATGACTTCCCGGTTTGGCGCGATAGGTTGGCGAGCCTGTTTCAACGTGCCATGAAAAAAATTATCTGATAGCTCGATAAAATCTTCAAATACTTTCCAAATCAAAAGTGCAACGAAGAAATCAACTCTTAATAGACACGTGCAAAGTTGGTTGGTACTTACCAGCCCCATATTTTCTGCAAAATATTAGTTTTTCTTACGAGCCCATTTCACCGATCCTTCGCCATGTGCTAGTTTGCCATGATGTCGTTGTCGGAGACGCGGTAGGGTTATCCCAGAAGGTATAAATTCGAGGGTTTCCGATAGCACTTTATAAGACCATCGCAGGCCTGACCTCTAACGTCAGATTGCAAAATCAAAGAAACAAAAAAAATAAACAAAATTTCGCATCTGTGATATCCTGGGCCTTTCTCGACGTGGAATAAGAAGTTATTCATCGAAAAAAGAAATAGTGATTTATTGTACAGTTGTCAATAACTTGTTTACGATAAATTGTACCAAGGGGACATAACCCATGCCAGGAAAAAGAACAAGGACGCGAAAGAGGTGAAAAAAAAATTGAAAAGGAATTGAGTAAAACAGAAAAAATCATAATAATAATAAAGAAGTAAAACTGATGAACTGTAGGGAGGTTAGAGAGTTCTGAGAAAAAGATGATTGTATCATGGAACATTTCTATACCTAAATACATGTTGATGAAATATAAAAGGGAAAATGCTATTCACGGGCCTGCCTACAACGGTCTTTCTGCCCTTCATCAACATTTTATTGATTTGCATTGGTTTCATGATGTCGGATTCCCAGGGGAAGAATATAAAGCCTATTCTAATAAGAGTTTATACACGGTAGATCCTACAATGCTATGGACTATATAATGTATAATGTATTATTCCTACCCGTGTAACTGTCGGTCTTTGTTGTCTGTGACCACAGACCCAAACTGTTTTGCGTGGAAGCCCAATGGGGACATCGACTAAAGTGGCACTTTACTCTCATGGAAATCAAGTACATTGCATGCATGTGGGGTCGTTTTATAAAGATACATGTCGCATATTTGGAGCCGCCATCCTGAGTTTCTGAATAAATTTTAAATAAATAAGATACACTGTACCTTTTATCGTGCAATGGTATAAATGGGGTTAAAACTGTTTTCTTAACTTAACTGAGTGATACTTCATCAGTTGCCCAAAATACGTAATCGCAAATACAGAGAAAAACAATACTTACATAGCCAACACGGCTTACAGACCCCAATTACAATAGATGGGGAAAAAAATCAAAATTGAATGAGCCTTCATGGATGATCTTCATAATTTCACAGCAATTCTTTAAAAAAAGCTGCATGCTGAGGAACCCAAGGGGGAATTAGACTCAATGAGCTGCTTTATTTGATTGTTGTTTATTTCACGCTAATCGAATTCTTCGCTTGTAAGTTTTCATGACTGGAGGAAAACGGAGTGGGTGGAGGAAACCGGGAAGCACATGGGCTTCTATAGCAAAAGCAATATATATATAACATATTTAGTCCGCGAAGGCACTATTGTGGTTTCCTACACGCACAGTGCAAAAGTTCAGCCATGTCGTGCATTCACGCCATGAACTATATGCACGTGTGTTATCATGCAGCGACACTATGTGTAATTATTGATCTGCATTGCCCAATTGTACAAGTGTTAATATCCTCTCTGTATATGGTTCCGTTATATAGCATATTTATTAAATCTACCATTTTGTGTTAATATCATGGTCGATGGCTTTATTTATCATGTATGTCGTAGTCTGAAATTCACTGCGACGTTGAATGACGCGTGTCATATGTCAGTATATATAAGCCTATATAGTTACTGATGCGCACCCCTCTTGGCTACCACTATCATCTCTAATACTCGCGCGGGCAGCTATTCGCTTCCTTCGAGAACGTTTTGTACCTTGCGCAAAGGCAGGCTGTGGTCAAAGCATTTTGTTATACAGTTTTCATCCCAAACGCCTAAATATCGTCAAAAATGGCATCTGAGAATATCACTATCAGCACTAATGATTCAGTGTTGAGGAACTACAGTTTGGGCGTTCTAAGCGCCGTGCCTGAGTTGTCCACAACACCTCTGAATATCTTGATGGCCATTCTGTCGGCCCTGGCTGGCTGTTTGAACATTCTCCTCATGGTACGATTAAGGATGGCTTGGAAAGCTGGTTCCTCCACCGGGTCTGCGATGTGCATCTTTAACTTGTCAGTAGGTAAGATCGTCTTTACTGGAAATTATTCTGCAAAAAGTAAGAACTGATTTCTTTACCAGAATACTTCATTATCTCAGAATGTCAAAAAACATAAGTTTTTCATATTCCACATTTCCGACATACTGTATATAAATACAATGATTTGCTGTACTTCCCGGCCTTCCAACCTACGGCCGGAGAGGAAGCCAACATGAGCTGGACTAGAACTCACAGCGACCGCACTATAGTGAGGCTCCTGGGTCACTGCACCTCGCTGGTGCACCTCTTAAAACTGAAATGATGTGAAGAATATCCCAAAAATATGCTTTCTCTTGCCACAACTGCCAAAATGTTTGATTTAATATTATTAAAGTATATTAAATCTAACATTTTGGCAGTTGTGGTAGAGAGAAAGCATATTTTTAGGGTAAATGAACATGTATATTATACAGCATTTAAGGTGTGGTATTATTTTGAACATACTTTGACATTGCAACATTTGTATTTAAAGAGAGTATATCTCTAATTTACCATCTTGTGGGATAGTAGTTCGGGACTTTTTTTGGATATATGTCGGATAGGAGTTTGGGACTTTTTTGGATATATGTCGGATAGGAGTTTGGGACTTTTTTGGGATATAGATCGGATAGGAGTTTGGGACTTTTTTGGGATATAGATCGGATAGGAGTTTGGGACTTTTACATTCAGGATATTGGCCATGAGAAACACTGACGCGATGTTGCACGCTTGCAACACCTTGCTTATACGTAACTTTGTAACTAACCGTATATATTTGCAATATAAAACAGAGCTGTTTTTTTCTGCAGAAAAATGCACTGTTGCCCAACTTACATATCTTTTTGCATGCAAATTTCAAGTGAACATACATCCTTTGTTATAGTAATGTGTCTGTATTGGGAAAATTCTCCATCAAGTATACCTAAAAGCTAAAAGCTTACTTGGCAGATAAAGGCAACGCTGAGCCAATCGTATACTGCATTGATCGTGCACAAGATGGAGATGGTCACAGACAAAATGCGAATGGACTTCCGTATACTAGAGCACTTGTCATGAACAGAATCAAACAAACAATACCAGTTTTCGACGTTGATCTGTATTGTTCCTAAACTATAGCAATAAGTGACTTCTTTGCCGTCAGCGTAGCTCATCACTTACGAAGGTAGCTCTGACAGTATGACAATGTAAAGACGTTCGTAATAAGTGGTTGTTGTCATTGATGTCAGCGGCCCCGTCACTATGAAGCGCTTGGGAGTGTGATCACAAATACCACCTATATACTAGATCATCTACGTTTCAAAGAACAGCTTTGGAAACTTTTGTTTTGAATGTAATTTCTGTCGAGTTCTGGAACTAAAAAGCATTGTATATATAAGGGACTCTTTTGAAAACCAGAAAACAATGAAATATTCTGTCCACTATATCTGTATATGGGCACAAGCAGAGCAGCCACTGTGCATTCGTGCCGTCTAAATCTCTATGCTTAATCAGTAGGAAAACGTTCCATTTTATACGTTAAATTAATGCATCACTCTCATTCTACAATACTTCGGTTGACAACGCAAAACGGCGACATTTTACGCTAAAATGTTGTCTTTATTTGGACAGAGAAGAACATCATTTTAATGTGTGATGTCGTTTCCTGGCTGTTTCAAATCAAGTGTTGTAAAATTAACAACGCGACAACACGATATTATAGTTAGAAAATATATAAATTAAATATAGTTACTTCAATCACAAAACATTTACAAATAGCGTGAATCTCTGATCTTTGATTGTAAATGTTTTAATGTTTTAAAATAAAATTAAAATGTCGTTTTGACGTGTTTCCAGTCCAAATTTAATGTGGCGCTGTTTTCTTCCCCTCAACTATCAGATTTTAGTGCGACAAAACGACACCATTCGCTTTTTTCATTTTATGTGTCAAATGACGCGTTCCCTTTTTGTAAGTGAAGGACAACGGATCAACGAACATGCTGCGTTGTCGAGTTGCCATACAGTTCGACGGAACAATGGCCGCATTGGGCTGTCACAGTTCACCAATTACCAATACATAATGCATGTAACATGTTAAATATATTTGATGTTTTTATCACAGCGGATTTGCTTATTGCTGCCTCGGTACCCCTGAGAATACAAGATCTGACCAATCAGGTGGCCTGGACAGCGGTCACGTGTGACGCATACGTCTTTATCAGGTACTTCTCCGTGTATCTGGCTGTTAACACCAAGGTAGTTCTCTCTGTGGAGAGTTACTGTGCCCTGTTCCACCCCATCCGCTTTAGGACACTGACCGGGAAGCGATTTATGCTCTTTTTGCTGCTTTGCCTTTGGATTTTCTGCGCCCTAGAAACCATCGTGCCCATCAAGTTTGCTTTGGTAAGATCTTACTTGGTACAACGTTTTTTTTTTTTTCTGGCGCAAATGGCAACACGAGTCAAAGCCTGAAGTAATTTGACACTAAGCCGTATGTAGTCTAACGTTGATTTCTTTCTTTTCGATGACGTTTTCAGAAGAAACTGATGAAGCATCACTCATGCATTACAGGACAACAATGGTCAGCTCAGTTTGAACTCGAGTTGCCAATATACGCGAGATATGGTAAACTTATTCGTTGTATTTAATGAATAAGTATAATATGTTATAAGTTTGCCAACAAAATGTCATCGCAAAGGCAGGTATGAACAACAGAATAGCTTAACTATGCTCTAATTACTATAGGCGGAACATGTTCCCCTATCCACGGTCCCATCGCGGTGATATATGTCAGATAGTGTTCATACAAAAATTGGGTGCATTGCCCTTTTTCAAATGTAGTCATCTAGTTCAATTGAAAAGGGACAGTCCTATTCTCCACCCTATTACCTGTGGTAAATAGGTGGAATGTTCACATTTACCCTACGCCAATATCAACACACAAAAATGGCGCCTTCATATTTCCGTGTTTTCTCCAGAATGCAACATGGAATATTTTATTTATTTATTTGATTCTTGTTTTACGCCGTACTCAAGAATATTTCACTTATACGGCGGCGGCCAGCATTATGGTGGGTGGAAACCGGGCAGAGCCCGGGGGAAACCCACGACCATCCGCGGGTTGCTGGCAGACAACATTATATATATATATATATATATATATATATATGGCTGCATCATTAAAGCAACGCCTTACATTATTTATGGTACCATGGAATAAACATGTACGTTCCATTAATATATTTAATATCCCTAAGGGTAGTTTCCCTACAATTTGATTAATTGGTCAGTTATATTGACCCTATATATTTGACAGAATCACACCTTGATACACATGTAGCCGATATGAAATCCTCGACCTCGATATCAATTTCCACACTTACTGTTTGTATGTAATTACTTCGCATCCGTCCTCAGCTAATCATCATTACTAACAATATATAAAGTACATCTCTTTTCTGTTACAGTTTGCCCGCCTGCCCATTGTCGATGGAAATACGTACTATCTTTGTTCGCCCTTTGGAGCAGTGGAAAGCATAATTTACATCAATATCACATTTTTAGGGTTACCATTGCTCATCATTATGAGTCTGTACGGCAGAATTTTGGCAAAGATCTTTCGAGACAAGCAGTCATTTGGACATGGGAAGCGATCCGAAGTCCGGAAGAAGCGAATGGCTAAAATAATTCTTCTGGTGATCGCGGTTTATTTCTGCTGCTGGACACCTGCCTCGATCATGCAGCTCCAATATTTGCTCAGTAAAGACTCTTTCTTTTCATCGGAATGGTTCTCCGTGTTTCAGGTCTTCGGAGCTCTGATTTTCTTTCATCCTGTCATCAATCCCATAATTTTCTTGACAACCAATCGCGCGCTGAAGTTCTCCGCCATATGTTTTAAAAGATGCGACGATGGCGAGACAATTGACCAAACAACGCTCAGTCCTGGCGATATCCGGGTCAGTCCGGCGACAATCAGTCAGCAAATCGATAACGTGTCCAGCAAAACGTAAACAATTTACGACATTCGAATTTGACATTTCTGATGAAAGAAGAAAAACATGATAAAGGACAAGAAGAACAGCAGATCTTCACAGTTTAAAACATATGAATTTATCTATAAGCGGATCGTCAAATATTAATATGCATTCAAGTGAATGTCACAGGTAGTAACAACAGAGTGCAAGACAAATATATATATATATATTTGAATAAGAAATCATAACCATGTGAAAAGACTGCGGATTGACCTATGCTTTACAGGTTATCCGGAAAGCAGGCTTGATATACTTTAACTTAGAAAAAGAATGGAATTCATTCACTGTTCATGACAAGAAAAAATGTATATTCTTAGAATATTGTGTGTTTGGAGAAATTTGTATTTAGTTGTTCCCTAATCGACCCAGACATGTTTAGACATGTCAGCTAATGACAACCCTTGATGGACAGCGTTAACCAAAGGGTGTCATTCATGTACCCAAGTGAACTGAGAGGGAGCAGGGCGTGGTCGAGTGGTCAAGGCGCTCTGAGGTCCTGGGTTTTTTATCCATCTTTCGCTGCATCGGCTGCGGCTGAGGTAAGGAGGTTTGCTAGGTTCGTGAGGAAGGGCGGTGGTATACTCCGAGCTCCGTGTTTTACGCTGTACTTAAGAATATTGCACTATTTTTCTAACTAATGAGGATAAATTCACTTCTATTTAGTCTAGGTTTCTAGATCATTTCTGATAATTGTTCCTATTTATTTATTTAATTATTTGCCTTCCTATGATATATTGTATAAGTTATTACTTTCTTCTGTATTAATGAAAAATATACATATACAATTGTCTAACTGAGAATTTCGATGAAACGTGTAAATATTATGTATATAATACACACGTGTAAGCATACTGTTGGTATTACATGTATAGGTGTCGTCCACAGACGATTGCATAATATTGTATACCTGTAAAAATGGTTTGTTGTTATAATAAAAAAAGCAAAAACAAAACTAATAAATAAAAAAAATGGTGATCAATAAAATCTACGGCCAGTCTTTCGCAAAAGAAAATATATGGCGAAGAGGGATCAATTTGGCTATAGTTAATGTTAGTACATGTGTTACAAACAATATATAGCATCGTTATCATTTGACAACAAATACATTCAAACTAATACCACATCTGAAGAGATTGATGTCCTCCTGTATGAAACACATCTGTGGTTTTAAACTTTAATTTATTTCAAAAGACCATAATTTCCATTATGACCATGGGTTAGCCTACGATATTACTGTTACAGCAACAATAAAACTGGTTTATCACAAATTTGTTACAGATAAAATACTGGCAACGTTTTTGAATAAACTGGTAGGCCTATCTCACCGGAAGAGCCGTATACAGAGTTCTTCTGGAACACGGTTAACCCCGTGGCCAATGGGGTCACGTGATCTCAGCCACTAACGCACGACTGGTCAAGTGTATAGTTAAGTCCTTTTGTTCATATTTTCGTAGAATTGTCTCGCCTGTGCCTTGCGTTATATGGTTTCCTGTGCACAGTTTGTCAACCGTTCTCTGGTAACAGAATACGTGCACGTGCTGCAACGACAAGCAGGGGTTCAAAGCGATGACTTAAGTGAACTGTTATTGGACTGATCTGATGAATAAATAAACAGATTTGATGTTAAAATCACCATAGAAACGAGGTAACAAATATATATGTGTAATGATGGTGACGGACATCCTGCATAAAACATCCCAGCTACGATCTAAACACATATTTATTTTACCAATTTTTTACCATTTTTCCAAATGTACCGCACGCAAAATCGAAGTCTAACTGGATATCATATTGTTGAGAAGGCATATGATCTTCATCAACTTCATGTAAGACCGTCAAATGGCCGATGTCGTTCGTACATTGCCAACAAATGCCCCGGAAACAGTGGAAGCCCGGCAATTGCAGACTTGACTATACTGTCTACAACCCTGATAATCTCCAGTCGATGTTTTATTCCAAACAACTGCATCATTTAGAGGCTTTGAATAGCCATTGCATTTTAAATGTGATATATTTTGCACCATTATATTTTATGCGAGATGTATTCCCGTTGGTCTGCATGAAAATCAAAGACGCCTGTATAGGTTATCTTGTTGGGGCTGATTATTTTTTTTATGTCGCCATGACGATGGATTGCAACTGTTTTTGCAACACACAAAAGTTAGTATTGTTTAAAATAATATGAATATAAGCTGGGTACGAACTGTCATCTGTGAGGCACTTTATACGAAAATCACAACCATCCAAACGAGCATGTTAACTTATGAAAGGCTTCGCTCTGATCGCTCTGAGAAATGGGCTCTGCGCTCATCAACTATTACTCTGGGGTCAATCAGCAAATTGCTTCAAATCGATGAAAATACGACAGTCTGAAATTCAGAACAACTTTCACATAATATAGTTCTATACACTCCATGAAGTCATCTCAAACTGAACATTCACTTTGAGCAGAATTAATCACTGACGAATGAAGTCCCTAAGTGCTGACAGCCGGTTACTATGACAACACGATTTCGAAATTTGTCCCTAAGCTTCATTTACACAGCAAAGACTTATTAGATGTTCATTACCCTAGTTTGAGTCAAATGGCACAAGTTTACGAGATAATATTGATTTTTTTTATAGAAAAATGAAATAGGGCATTTTACACTTTCCATAACGTATAAATAAATATAAATATAAAGTGACGAGGTGTGGATTCAAAGCTGTGTATAGATTCGCCTGCTACCACTGCTTGTGGGTTTTGGCGACAGCAAATGGTCGATCATTCACGTGTACCCGTTTGCGGTGTCTAACATTCGATGATGACCTTTTTGTCTTCCACCAATATGGTGTACAAATGTGACCTGAGAGAATGTTGGTCAGCAGCTTTCCAAAGGTCAGTGGTTTTCATCGCGGGCAGTCTCGTTTCCCTCCATCCATAAAGTTGAGGGCCATCGTGCACATAAAAATTCTAGAGTATGGCATTAAACAAGAAATAAATAAATAAATAAATAAATAAATACATACATACATCCATACATGCATCCATACATACATACATACATACATACATACATACATACATCCATACATACATACATACATACATACATACATACATACATACATACATACATACATCCATACATACATACATACATACATACATACATCCATCCAAACACACACACCCACCCACACACATCTATCCACCCACCCACACACACACACACACCCACCCACCCACCCACCCACCCACACACACACACACACACACACACACACACACACAAACACACACACACACACACACACACACACACACACACATAAATTAAAGCGATGTTGCACATAGTGTAATATGTCATTTGTTATTAAATTTATCACACACCTGCACCATCCTAGAACCTATTCATGATCTGGAGTGTTCTCCAAGTAAAACTTTTGATATTATCAGGCGAGTATTGTACCGCTAAGTTAGAATGCAATACATATTACTGGGGCTTCCGTGACTGAGGTGGTTAGCATGCCAGCGCGGCGTAATGACCCAGTACCCTCTCACCAATGCGGTTGCTATGAGCTCAGGTCCAGCTCATACTGGCTTCCTCACCAACCGTAAGTGGAAAGTCTGTCGAGCAACCTGCGGATGGTCGTGAGTTTCCCCCGGGCCTGCAAGCTTTCCTCTCACCTTAATCCTGGCCTCCGTCGTGTAAGTGAAATATTCTTAAGTACGACGTAAAACACGTATCAAATAAATAAATATTTTTTTTTTTTGACCGCTCTTTTACACTGCTCTCAAAAATTTGCGCTTATATACGATGGCGGCCAGAGGTGCTGGTGCAGTAGGTGTAGCAGTGAGTTGTGCTAATGAAGAATGATCTTCATATCTACTTCTGTTTCGGTTCCATTGATGAAGGGTGTTCATTAAGTCATTTAGTCGTCTAGCTGGAATATAGACGTTATCTCTCCGTAACCGGAATAGAGAGGGGATATTGGGTGACAGCTACGGCCAGTTAGTTAGCTTTCACAAGGATTCTGTAACACGTTCCAAAAAAATTCCAGATTTCCATAGGCTTCTTAAGCCGGCAGCCACTGAGTCTGATCGAACTATATCTCTTTTTTGTTTCCATTCAGAAATCATAACGTCGATAAAGCTAGAATCATTTGTACCATTGACCTGACACTGATAGTGATCCCCCCAAAACGAAAATCAAAACATAAGAACAAAACGTGTCTCCAAGGATATTATGGCGAATTCTTTCTCATATCTATTTAGGGGTAACACAAGAAGAGCTATATTATTCCTACAGACAATATTTTGTGGGGTGTTTTCTACGTCATAATCCCGAGGAAATTCATCGCAAAATAATTCCCTTCCGATTATTTATTTCTGTGAGCACTGCATGGAGCTACGGAGAAAAACGGAACAAAAAAGAAAGAACAAACAACCGTCGCCATTGATTTGCTTCACAATATGGAGTGGTTTCCTCAAGTTAGCTCGACACTCTTGACAGGCAAAACAGATTATGAGAGGTTAATAAACATGGAGTCCTTAGCGATGGCGATTTCAGACAACAGATGCGCAGTTTGAAAGTACAAGACCTTCCGGTTTTCTTTACAGCATCGTTTTGGATAGGGAAGCCGATGTGTTCACGGGACCTCTAGGCGCCTTGCTGTTGCCTGACATCGATTCGGACTACTGATAATTTGGCCCATCCCAGCTTGTGGACGAATCTCTTGGGTGAAACAGCTCCGTCAACACACACCCATTATTCCACCCATAATTACCCTGACCGCTGTAACTCTTACATAAATAAATAGATAGTTGCCTGAGGAAATTTTGCATGATCAGCTCAGGCCTATTTTTAATGTCGGATTTAGGCCTTTCAGTTCGGCTTTTTGTTAACGACAGCCCTTTGAATATTTGACTTGGCATTAAAGGACAAGGAGGTCATGCTGGTTTCCTCTCGGCCGTATGTGGGCAGGTCTGTCAGCAACCTGTGGATGGTCGTGGGTTTCCCCGGGCTCTGCACGGTTTCCTCCCACCAGAATGCTGGCCACCGTCGTATAACTGAAATACTCTTGAGGACGGCGTAAAACACTAATCAACTAAATAAATAAATAAATTTCAGTTTAAAGGGAGTGTATAAATTAAGCATTAAGTTCGTAGGCAAGTCAATACTGTAAATCTACAATAGGCATGCACTAGCATTTATTTGTACATTAGATTTTGTATAGACTTATATCTACTTTGTTTAACTTTGTAAAGTATATACATATATTTACAGCACCTTTGCTTTAAAGTACAGCAAATCATTGTATATATAAACAAACAGTTTACATATGCACTTTTTCCAGAAGAATTTCCAGTAAAGACGATCTTACCTATTGACAAGTTAAAGATGCACATCGCAGACCCGGTGGCGGAACAAGCTTCCTACGCCATCTTTAATCGTACGATGAGAGGAATGTTCAAACAGCCAGCCAGGGCCGACAGAATGGCCATCAAGATATTCAGAGTTGTTGTGGACAACTCAGGCACGGCGCTTACGACGGCCAAACTGTAGTTCCTCAGCCCTGAAATATTAGCGCTGTTGTTTATATTCTCAGATGCCATGTTTTGAGTACGGCGTACACTAATCAAAATAAAAAGTAAATAAAAATAAATATTACACAGGAGAATGATTTCGCAGCGGCTAATTAACTGAGCTCCACAAAAAATGTAAAGCCATATCATATGTTTATTCATTATATAGGCTACTCTGTGTGTGAAATTTGAAAGTGAAATAGGCCCTACTCTTCTTTTTTTTTTCCTCTTTTTCTTCTACCTACTTATTTTCATTGTCTTTTTCTTCTTCTCATGTAGTCTTCTTTTCTCCCAATTTTCACCATCTTCTCCTTGTCCGCCTTCCTCTCTTTTTCGTATTCATCATCTTCGTCGCCATATTTCAGTGACATTTAGAAGTTGGGTTTGATCTTAATAACTTGACAAGCTTGCTTACGAATAACAACTTTTGTCTTCATTCTGTACGACGTTTCGGTGTAGATACTAACACCTTCCTCAAGTCAATTTTCGATGTCTTCTTTTTTCTCTACATTGTCATCATCTTTTTCTTATCCTCTGTCGCGTTCTTGTTTTCATCATCTTTTCCTTATCCATCTTTTTTCTTGAAGTTTATTCTCGATCTCCCATAAAGCCCGGCGTGGTTACCTATAACCAAGCATTATTGACGAAGAAAACAGGTAGTGGTCTGTGAACTGTGTGTACATACACACTGAAATAGGTTTAAGAAGTCAGTCAGGTGTGTCAAAGCTACCACACCCAATCTCAGGTATATAAACTTCCTTTACCAGCCCCAAATCCCCCCCCACCCCTCCCCCCCGCCCAATCCACCCCACTCCATCCATGTCTCCCTGCTTAAAAACAGACAGTGGCACAACAAATCGTCTATTCCCAAGCAGACAGGAATACACGTTTACTGTGGGTCAAAAACACCGTACTTACAGATGTAATATACATGACCCCAAAGAGCATATAGCGGCCCCTCGTGAATTCTTTGTATTTGGGTAGAATATAAGTCACAAAGATCTCAGTTCTTTTTAGGTGTACATATATCTATATGCTTGGCCATGCTTGTTTCAAGTATGGATGTTAAAGTGTAAATTATTTCACAGAAATCAATTCAATAAAATGCGATTTGTCCAGATCAATACTTAGGCTTCAACGGCATGTAATAGCAATATTAAATCTCGTATTCCTAAACTAGAATAGAAATGACAGATCATAAGTAAGAGTGTCTACAGCTACTTGAAAGTGGGGACAACTTACAGATTTAAGAAGTTGGTTGATTGACTGATTGATTAAATTAACGGCCTAGACAAGAATATTTCATTTGTACAACAATGTTTAGTTTTATGGACGGAGAAAATGGGAGTATCCGAACTGTCCAACAACCTTGTGAGACGTAATTCTTTTCCCGAGGCCAAGATTTCAGAAATGAAATTATAGGCCAGTGATATATTGACATAGTGTGGAATGGATATTTAGTGGGTCATACCCGTTAAATGGACAAAACCAACCAACTCAACACACCAAAAAAAAAAACCAACAAACCAACAAACACAACACAACCAACGAACTCTACAGACCAACAAACTCATCAAACCAATACACTCACACAACAGTCAACTAATTAACACACTTAATTCAGTAAACCAATAAACGTTTTGTGACACCAAACTGAGATATGAGAGATTAGGTTGCTTGTATAGGAAAAGCAAATCAGCAATCAAAACAATGCATAGTTAGGAAAATTTCAAATTTATCTTACGTTATCCATTAAATCATAATTCACGTCACAAGCGACCTTCAACCGATCAATGAGGTCGCAGGCTCGAATCCAGCTCGTTCTTGTTGGATTACGGCTTTATGTCAGAAGGTTTGTTCGGTATATAGCGAATGGCCGTAATTTCCTTTGATAACTAAACCAAACATACAACAAACTTATGCTTCTGTAATATATGTGAGAACTTTTTAAGTATGTCATTGAACACCATGCATTTAATCCAGAAATTCGTCTAAAATTAATAATATTTTATTAATACATTATCGATTTGTACTGTATCTGTTTTTTGTTGTTTTTTTTTTTAATGTCATTTGTTTATTTGTTCGCTCGTCCTTTTTCTAAACCTACATACCCTTGCGGACAGCACTTGTGAGTGTGTATAGTGTTCTTCAGAAATCAATACACCCGTGAACTACTGATATATAGATAAATTATTATTCTCTTCGCTTCAAAACGCGACATGTGTATTGAAATGGTAGAGCGTTTGTTTGCAGTTTGATATGGTTCTATTATTCACTATTACCCGCAGTCCTTTCTCCAAACCAGGTCACTGTGTAGGTGAGGCATAAGGGCGTATACTGGAATTGTGCATGAGGTATTGCCAGGTTGACCCGCCCCCAAAACCCCCGAAGAAAGCTTCTCTGTTTACCCTAGTGTCGGCCGATGAATTGCTTTTTGTAAATCCTTCACGGAATCTTGTGTGAAAGACGAAATATACCATTGATTAACCTACATTTAAGGCTACGACATAGGGGACAGGATATAGGTGCACGCATTGCCAGGAAAATATATATGTTGGATGTAGCCAGGTTAAAGCTGTGTTAGGTCATGTGTGAGTAGACGGGTCTTTACCTTACATACCTGACATATATTCCTAAATTACAGGTAAGTCGAATGCAGTTGTGAATGTTAGCATTATGTGATACTTAAAAATAAACAACAAGGACTTTTCTCATAAAACCAGCTTTGAATTAAGTCAAAATTTGGATTGTGAATTTAGACGTTCATTTTAGGGAAGTGAAGTTGAAATTGGGATCACTGCTTGTGAATGCGCTTCATGTAAAGACGAGTTTAACTATTGAAACCTGAATGTTTTCTAGGGCCTTAAGCTACGCATTATACATTGATGTTTTAAATTTTGACTAATTGCTTGGAGAAATCGTTCCTAAAAGGCGATCCTGTTGCGATTTATTGTAATATAAGGGATATTTTAAGTTTACCATTAACAGGTACTTTATTGGCAATTTTAAAGAGGCAAGTTCATTTTTTTATTTTATTTTTTTTTTTTTTGGTAGACTTTCAGATTGCCGCGCTTAGGCATACCAGATATATCTAAGAAGTAACAATATTATACATATACACTAAAGCACTTCCTTGCTTTACCACAGATCGTGTAGTGCAGAAAACTGGTCGGGTTTATGCGCTAGAATCTGTGCGATATTCAAAAGGCGCAGGTCTCAAATTACGATAAAACTGTCATTTAAGTCACATTTGCAACATATTTATCAGTCAGAGTCTTTAAGAAAATATACCCCTTGCATGAAACTCATCAAATCACCTCTTCCATATATCTACCGATCTAAACCTATAAGAAGTTATACTTTATTACGCAAGAACCTCCGTCTTGCAGTAGTCCACAGCGTTCAGTTCCCCCTTGGTATAAACTGATACTGCAGCTCTGGATGATATACATGTTTCATAAGGTTCAGTTTAGGGACTGAATGACAATGTCAACAAACCAAGTCTGTATAACCAGTACACAGGTTTTATGCGTGTAAACATGGATCCCAGGTAGCTATGAAATTTACATGCCCGATAAACTTGAGCAGGCAAGTAAACATTGCGTGAAGCACTGAATATATACGCAGTAAGTAGGCGTGTATGTTCACTTGTCTATATGTCTAGGAAACGGAAAGCATACCCCTATTTATGGGGACCTGAATATTGCTTCTGACAAGGTTCATATACTTTTGTGTATATACATGTAGGCCTAGGTCTACATGTGCGAGAGCCCGATTCAGTAATTTTTGTCTTCCATTTTCTCTATACACTGTTGTATTTATGAACCGATTCACTTCTTTCTTTTTTGGAAGGGGGTGGGGGGTGTTGAGGAGGGGTTATTTATGAACCAATTCAGGATGTGTCGTTGTTGTTGTTCTTTCGTTATGCTGAGGTATATGTGAGCCGATTGTTGGGGTTTCGCTGTACACTGGGGTATTTATTGAACTCATTCTGTTGGATTTTGTTATTTTCGAATGTTTTTGCACCGAATCAGCAGAATTTTTTCTTTCATTATACATGTGTATTGAGGTATTATATGTACCGATTCAACTGTTTATCTAAAATTTTTGAGCTTAAATTGAAACATTTAATGAACACAAATCGAGGCCGTTGCTGGCACGAGCGATTAAGGTGTTCGTCTCGTGGCGTAAGGGGAACGTTATACCCTTCAGCATGCAATGAACCCACGTGATAGTATTAATGGCGGCTTGTCTGATCCCTGATAAAAGGCAATATATATATATATATATATATATATATATATATATATATATATATATATGTGTGTGTGTGTATGTATGTATGTATGTATGTATATAGGCCTACATACATGTATATACAGCATAAGCCGAACAGATATCTCTCCCGGTATCTCTGGGAAACTTCCTGACTCACAGTCACTGTCTGTCAGGGGGAACTGGAATCTCAATGGCTCAGAAGAGTAAAGCGCTTACAGGAGCTGGATATGTGAATATTTCTCATTCTGAATAAAATCAACTGGATATAGGAACACTCCAATGTCCAGCTGAGTTGAGTTAGATTGTTAAACGTACGCCTATCAGGCCGAAGCCAATGAGGTTGTGTGGTCGAACCCAGCTCTCGCTGTTTCGGCAGCAGTTTTATGAGGTTTGTCAAGTACCTGGCGAAGACATTGTGGCTAAACCTTTCCGCCGTGATATCTTAGTGAAAAATTCTTGAGAATTGCTTAATTAAACACTATGCATTCAAACAGTCAGTCAGTCAGGTAAGTGGTACAGCCGTCGGAGTTTTTATCGTGCACTAAATGCCTCAACTCGCCTCAATTGTTTGGTATATCGCGCCATCTGCGTACATGGATTGTTGGAGTGTTGTGAAATATTATTTTATGTGAACAGCCTATTCAAAATTTCTTTTCAAACTGTGTGTTTACCCAAACACGCAGAACAGGTTTTTTGCTTTTTTCAAAGGTTGAAAAATGTAGGGTGTAAAGTTTGTGTATGTTGAATTGTGAATTTCAACATCTTTTCATGCGTTTCTTAACACGTTGCTTAGAGCAGCTCTTATTTCACTCTGGAATTTCTTGATCCAAATGGAAATAAAGAAACCATGTGCCATAGAAGGACCATTAATTCAGTATCTGGTATATTGATAAATTTTCCGTAGTTTTATAGATCCAACATCAGTGTGATTTGACAATTTTTATTTCACATCCCAATATACTTAGTGTTAGCCAAGGATCGTACATAAATTCACTACATGCTTTATCGAGGATATATACTTATATATGTTGGTGGTTTGAATAGAGATACGAAACGCAGATTTTTGGTTTTTATAATTTTATTTCAATCGCTTTCAGGCATGATAAAAATAAAACCAGAGGGGCACCATCAGCATCATGGAGGTAAACAAGAAAAGTTGACGCCCCGTGGTTCAAAACACGATAAGAACCCGGTGAATGGAAATCGAGAAGAGAGATCGGGCGTCCACAGTCGTAAACTTGGTGACCATGGCCATAAAAATGGTGACCATGGCCATAAAAATGGTGACCATGGCCATAAAAATGGCGAACACGCGCACAAAAATGGCGACCATGGACATAAACCTGGCAAACATTCTCCAACAGGCGCTGTAAATGGCAGTCCAAGGGGGAAGCAAGCGAGACACTCTTTAAAGGAATTATCGTTATCGCCACCAGACTATTACATCGATCCTCAGAAACTGCTATCGGATTTCGTTGAAGAGGAAGTAGCAGTAAGTCGTGCGTCTTTATATATAGTATATATAACTTTTTGTTTGTTTTTTTTTTTTGCAACAATTTCACCGTGCAGAGTTAATGATTTACTAGGTGCAGACAGTAAGTAGAAGTAAATACATGTAGAGAGCGAAACGCTCTTTGACCGGGAATACCTCTCCAGTAACTACATGTAATACATGTGTATTGTTCCTGTATCGTGCTTAGAAGCATAGCAATTACACTGGCTATGGAATCACGACTGTTTAAAAAAAGAACAGCTCCAGCATATGCGGAACATTGGCGTATTTCAGCACTTGGACAGAGCATTTAGCTAGGACCACTATAGGATTTATATATATCGTAGAACATAGAATACAGGACTTACACCCGAGAACTTACACTTCAGAAAAAAAACCCCAGAACATTGATGTATTTCAGAACATACACTTACAGAACTTTCTCTGCTTGGACCACTACAGAAATTATATATATCGTAGAATATAGAATACAGGACTTACACTTCAGAACTTACCAGTATATTGTAGGTATTACACAACAAAGCTTATATTGGAAGACGTGATACTCTACTGCAACGTTTATTCTGCAGAACTTTTACGGGTGAAACTTAGCTCGGTATATATGCTGACTGGCCGATTGGTACATTCCATTCCGTGATTCCATTGCAGATCGAGTAATCGATTGTTCGATTAATTGATCACTGCCCTGACCCTCTATTTTGGCTCGCTCACTAATGGATTGGTTGCTTGGTTACTGTGTTGGCCATCGATTGGTCGCCCGATTACATAACTATATATGTTCCCATTATAATTAAATTCAATAGTTGTAACCGAAGTATCTTGCTTTGCAAGACATAAAATAAGCATCGGTCTTTATCAGAAGAATAGTCGTTAATAGACCTATGTTTTTTTATATATAAGAAAAGATTCTTAGCAAAAGGACAATTGGCAGTTGTATTAAATTTTTACTGGCCACGCAAGCAACCGGGGCGTCTTTTTGTCCCACTCGTTATTATGAGGTATAAATGTAAAAATAGCCTATATAAATCTGAAAACGGACGGATTCTTCGTCCAAATAGGGACCCGTTCACACTGATCATACCGTCCTAAAAAGCTGCAGTTGGCCAATTGTTCTGTGCAGTAGCACCCCTCTCTTTATGCTTTATGTGTGTGTGTGTCTATATATATATATATATATATATATATATATATGTATGTATGTTTGTATGTATATACATACATGTATATACAGCATAAGTCCAGTTCACTAGGCTACGTCAAGTCCTTGGATGTTCGGAGTTTGGATTCTATTGATAGATCAATTCTAAAGTAATCAATAAACAGATTTACGACGATTGTGTATACATTGTCCTGAAAATCAGAGTCACGTAGGCAGCATGAGTGCTCCTTGGAAGTTACGATTCCACAGATCAATGGGTCAAAAATGGGCTCACGTGTTTTTTAATTTAAAATCTAGTCAGCGTGAATTTAAAAGCCAGTCAGAGTGAATATATATTCTGAAATCGACAGACAATAACAGGTCAATAAACGGCCTCGCTATGCCCCCAAATCGGGACGTCATGCATATTTATCCTGAAGGGCACATCCACTTACTGGTTTGCTCCATCAAAGGTGACTGACCAGCATACGTCAATAAACTGGATGACGACAGCCTGTAATGCCGTAAATTTCAAGTCTATCCAAGTATACAATGAGTGGTTCGTTGACGCGTCTAACCGACGTATATTTAGAAGTGGCATTGAGTGCTCCAGTAAGTCCCCACAAATTTTTGGCTTCAAGAATGGGGCCCTATGGTCTTTTATGGTTTCCCATGGTGTATTATATTGTTCCACAGGAGAAAAGCCTTAAACCAAGAGTCATTTTACTCCATGCATGAATAGCCTCCTCTTGTGCGTTCTTTGACCACACCCAACTAAGCTAGCTGACACTATTGCTACATGTGTACTCGATGAGCAGCATGCCAGTTCACAGAAATGCTCTTTGTTCATTGTGTGAATGGTAATTTCACACAGCTCTATAATACGTCAGTGTCCACATATACATACCTATGTGTACAGAGCTTTGCGATTTCCTTGAGCAACGTGTACCTAGCTTTTCGTGCTGGAAACACCTGTAGCAGATAATATTAAATATGCATTATCTCGATCATTCAGTCCATTGTCTAACTCGGAGCGTAAATATTAGGTGACCACGAACTTCTCGTCTACCTAGACTCGCCCACCTTTGTCTTCGAGGCGTCGGTAAACTGCTAACTGTTCCATGATGGAAAAAAGTTGGGGAAATATCTGTTCCTATTGTTGTGGACAAGTGTTTGATGTCACCGACATGTGGACGAGTGTAATATAATGAGACAATCCAAACCTAAAATCACCTGATTTGCATGGCTTCATGAACCTCCCAGCAATGTGGTCTCCCACCTATGAGCCTCCCGCCAATATGGTTTGTGAGTTCAAGTCCAGCTCATGGTGGCTTCCTTTTCGGCCGTCAGCGACCTCTGGATGGTAGTAAGTTTTCCCCGAGCCCTGTCCGGTTTCCTCACACCATAATGTTGGTTGCCGTCGTATAAGTGAAATATTCTTGAGTACGACATAAAACACCAATCACCATGGACTCGCCCTTCCTCAAGAAAACATAGTATCTGTACAAACACCTAATGAGTCCTGGTCGTCATGTTCCTGAAAAATTGTTAATCTATACGTCGAAACAGATATTCGTACACCAGCCGTCATCCAAGATGTACGTTCCAGCTCAATAACCGCAAGGCAAATTCCCAAAACGACGTTTAACATAAACTATCAAAGAACAAAGACAAAATATAAAGCACGAACACAGGATGGAGTTATGCAAAGAGAAGGAGTCAGCAGTTTTCAGTGATGTTGGATAGACTTAAATAACCCCAAACACGCATAAATATATACTGTCCCATTCATGTTTGCTCGTCTATAGCTCTGATTTCTTCTGACTGGCAGTAATGAGGTACCTTTTCCCGCCAAATTGCGTCTCGGATCCAGGCCAAACTGACCCTTGATATTCCCTTGCAATACATCAGTATAGGGCCTAACATGTTACCAGTTTGCCCACATCAATTAAGAATATTAATTATTATTTCCTTTTCAGTTTGCTGGACGAATCGACAAATTTCCGGTCCACGAGGATGTCACCAATAGAACAACAGTTTTACGGACCATAGATAAGGGCAAGGTAAGTCCTTCGTGCAATGGCTTCTCCTCCAGTTAATCGTTGAACGTAGTTTTAAAGTGAAACAAAACAAAGGGAACGTCTCTCACGTTAACCATGGCCTTGGGACGTATGACAACCCAGTCACTATCATTTGATCGATTTTGAAATCATTTTTAGGTTCCGGGCGATTTGTAAACGATTCCAGTCAACATCCTGATTTGGTTTGGTTTGCACCGATCGCACATTCCACATATATGCTGTGCGAGGTCATTTTACTTTACCGCAGTCATTCAAAATAGCACAGACATCTATTTTGGGATAGATCTGGTTTATGTAACTGTTTCTTTTTTTTTTTATTTGTTCATTTAGCCAAAGTGCCAAGATCGTGGCGCAAAAACAGACCTTAGACTTAACTGTAGAAGGCTATACCAATCCTTTAGTATTCATGACATATGATTTCATTCGGCTGCTTAAAGACATATGACCTCTATTAAATGGTTAACAGAATAATGTGTCCTCTATCCTCATATACAGCAACCTTTATTTATACAGAAACGTGGCATTGTATCTTGGGGAATAACGCCAGAGAACAGAGCAATATTGACCATCAGTGTTCGGAATATTAAAATTATACGGGCAAAAAATGAGGTAAGTTTTCATTATGATAATATAAATAATACCTAAGACTCGCAATATGTCTGGTTAGTTTGTGTATGATAGAGCAAAGAATCTAGTGGATCTCTCTTTTGACGTCTATTTGGCTGAACAGAAAAAATGACCTTCATCGGCAGTTCATGACCTTTTGACCAATAAAGGTCATAGGTTCAAATAACAACTCTCTTTCCATCGCTAAGTGCCGTTTTTTTTTTGAGATTCTCCTGTTTCTGTTGTTCTTGGGGCTTTGGTTCCAGTAAGTGGCAGACTTTTCATAATTCTGTGGTCTTGCATGAATGTCTTCTACGAATATGATATATGTGGAGCGATCAGTAACTTGTCAAAGGTCGGTGGTTTTACCACACGGCACTCCGGTTTCCTCTACCGATGAAAGGTTATACATTCTTGCTTATAGGGCGTCAAGAATCAATGAAATCAATCAATTAATCAATCAATCAATCAAATAACTTGTCAGTTGTTCGGCTTTGCATGACCAGGAAGATTATCAGGTACATTGCTTCTCCAGGATCAGGATTCAGTTATTAAGGGCCCGCCCGTCGTATTGCATGGTGAAATGTTCTTAAGAAAGGCGTGAATACAACAACCAACCAAAAACTTTTGTTGTCCATATGTTCACAGGAGCTTCTACTTAGAGTTAGTACTCATCAGATTGCTGCCATTAGTTATATAAAAGATGACAGACAGCACATCTTAGCCCTCAAACATGGTAAGTAACCAATAAGGCTTTTGTTTTTTAAAAGCCATTGTTGAATTATCAGCGAGGAACCATTCCCAACTGAAGTAATTCGGGCCAAAGCTGTGTAGTTCACTCCCGCTATTGTGGTGACGAGTTGTGGTCAAACTGGTGACGTAGTACTCAAGTGTTACGAGAGAACAATGGCTAATGCAGCTTGGGTCCAAGTCAAGCTCACTGCGTGGGAAAAGGCACCGCATTTTACATATATTTTACATACCTAGTAGTAAATGTAGGTCTGTTGTAACATACCTATGACTAGAGCAGTTGTTAACTAGCGTTAATATATGTTTAATAATCTTTGACCTTAAGGGCTGTTATAAATTCGCCCTTGACAGACAGATCTCTGTCCATATGCGTGTATACTTTAGCAAATGTTGCATTGATATTATGTCATATATCTGAAGGTAGAATCGCCGCATTTCCTGAACCACATTTACTTGACAGATTGGTGCCAGTGGGTCGTATAGTTGGCTATCGGGCAATCAGAGACATATCTTATTCTGTCTACCAAAACTGTTTCTGGAGACGGGCTGACTTACTGACTCAATGAATGCATGGATTTCAGTCATATCCTGTTGAGAACATATTCGAACCAGAAAACAGTTACACGTTTGATTTATTTATTTATTTATTTATTTATTTATTTATTTGGTGTTTTACGACAATACTCAAGAATATTTCACTTATACGACGGCGGCCAGCATTATGGTGGGAGGAAACTGGGCAGAGCCCGGGGGAAACCCATGACCATCCGCAGGATGCTGGCAGACCTTCCCACATACGGCCGTACACGTTTGACTGAGCGCCATCAACATAACAGCTGGTTAGTGAGTACATACGTCCCGCTATCTCGATACACGTTAAGCCAAAATGTCTTATCAAATCTTTATAACGTTCCACTGTTTTCCAGGTGACCCAAAGTCCGGTTGTGAGTTGGCTGTGATATACTGTGAAAACAAGGTAAATACTAGCTGAAACTCGACACACCTATAACCGTTACCTACAAAAGAGATCCCCATGTGATTTGGATTCTGACACGTTCGTGTCCTTATTAAGAACAATGACCAAAGAAACATGAGTGCTGACAAACATTCATAACAATTGAAGTGCAGGGGTGGGGGCAAACGACTTGTATACGAAAGAGTAAGGAAATTATGTCCCCTTCGACCTCCCCAACCCCCAAAATGGAGAAATATAGAGTGATGTACAGGATCGTGTTTTATACGAGAAGATAAGGGGATACAAAATTGGGTTGGACAAATATCCACCCCGTCGTAGACATTCAACGTAGCATCATGAATGCCTGTAATGTTTATTTCATCGGTGTTTTACATCGTACTGAATACATGCATAGAAGCAATAAACCATTAGAATTTCCCCATTAGTGAGCTTAAATGAATGAAGAAGACATGAAAAACAGTGTATCAAGGGGAGGACAATTTGCAGTTTGATATGACTAGAAACTACAAACTACACTAAGCGTGTATTCAGTTCTCTCCGCTATGAACTGTATCACCAAAAGAGTTAGCTCCGACAATGCACACACATTCAGGGCCTGGATTTCCTTTTGTGGTATGGATAACTGATATAAGACAAGCGACAGATGATCTGCATGTTTGCTTGCTTGGGGCTTTACATTGCTTCCATCCTTCTATCAGTCTCCAGAGTGTCTCCTTGAAGCAGGCCTGTCTCACTCCCGACATATTTGCAACTGCTACCTCACTAGATCACAATGCCGAAGACACCGAACGTAACGACCCACGTTGTCATGCATGTAGTATACTGAAAGTGGAACCATAATGCTGAGCGCCAAGATCGGAAAACACCAAAATTGTATAAGGCAACGAAAAGTGTAATATTTACTGGATATTTAATATTTGTATAGACTGGAAATCTAATAGAAGACTACAATTCGTATTTTTGCAGACAATATCGGAAGAGATCTGTGCCTTGGTGAGTCAGTGTTTCCAGCTGGTGTATACCGATGCAACCATGGATTTTATCGACAAAGAATTTGAGTCGGCGTTAACTGCTGCCGGTCCCACACGACTTAGAACAGGTAAACAAAATTCTCGCATTTTCATGTAGTAGTTTTATGTCGCTTTTCACGTTTTCTCCCTTTCCCCATATTTTTTTAGTGAAAGACGTCCAAGTTAAGAAGATGCAGTTATGCAATAAGTTCGCCAGTTGTGTGTTCGTTTTAAATGTGGTACGTTTTCCTGTTTAATGGCGATTCGGGTCCAAGCTGAACTGATCCTTGTTGTCTCGCAATGTATGAGCAATACGTATTTTCTGATACGTCATTGCAAAGGCAGACATGGGCAAAACTTACGTTTGGATTAGTACAGACTGGAATGGTTCATTCGTATGATGCATTCTCCTCGTCTCAAATCATCTCTTCGTGATCAGTGACGGCGCAGATTCGAACCCAGCTCTCACCGCATTAACTGTTTCACATCAGGAGGTTTGTCGCGTATACCTGACGAATGGCGGTGATGTATTCCAGGGCACTCTGGCTTACTCTATTAATCGCGTACAAAGTCAAAAAAAAAAAAAGCTTTGATAATAAATAAAATCAAATCGCTCGAAATCCAAGTGGTACAAGTAAAACCTTTGTATCCATGGTTCTTTCTGTTTCAGATTCGAACAGTTCTGTGTTTGAACCAACAATATTCGGATCCCAACCGACAAGAGGAGCGGCGCGGAGATATGCTTTGTAAGTATCTTCATAAACTTGTGCTGGGCTTCGTGCTAGCGCATGAAAATGATTCAGGGGCCTCTCACCAATGCGTTCGCTGTGAGTTCAAGTCCAGGTTATGCTGACTGGCTTCCTTTTCGGTAGTAAGTGCATGAGAAAGTCTGTTAGCAATCTGTTCGGTTTTCCTCCCATGATGATGCTGGGAAATATTTTTAAATAGAATCAAATAAAAAAATCTTACGTTATGCAACTTATTCTTAATACAAGAATATTGCTGCTCTTATTTTGGCCTTTGAAAAAAAATTTTGACAAAAATTATGAATACCATTAATTTGAATTCTTGGTTACCGTACATGGGTAAAAACTGATTTGACCACATTGCTTAATGGCAACATGGCGTGTATAGATTCCACCATATGAATCACTACATCGAGTGCATTTAATAAAGTGAAAGGTATTATTTTATTTCAGGTATGGAGCTTTTGTTGGTCTTACTTCAAGAAACGAATAACTGTTCAAACAGCCAGTTCAAACGTTATCTTGAACCCGTCGCTATTTTTGCACCTATTCGTACAATAGATCATTCCTTGATTGCGAATATTTCAGTCTGACGAGATCGTCCAACGGCTCGGCGTATTCATCCAGCATCTACCGATCTTTGCCGGGCCGGGGAGCAGCCAGTTCTTCAACGGACTCTAGTTCCTGGTCAGCAGCCGAGCTTCTCCAAGATTATCTAAATAAGGTACAACTAACGCTACATTAGTCGCTACTAACGACTTACACGTGGCGTTGTATGATGGTATCGCGACTGACCGTCTGTCTGTCCAACATTATTCATGCCCGAGGTTACAAGTCCAGTTTGTTTTACAAAAATATGCAATTTAAATTTTTGGTGGATGCCTATAGGTAACGATGAGTTGGGGGGTTTCTGAGGTTGCCATGGTAACCAAATTGTCAAAAAGGATTTTATTCAATAAAGAAGAAATACAGATATCTCTTACATTTAAACTATTTAGAAGAGCATCAATCTCGTGAACAGTTTAAATTTACTTGAAGATTCCTTCACTTCATAATTTTTAAATATTAGTACGTAGGACTATGTGAGTCTATAATTATATATGTTTGAGTGTATATATTGAGTTCACCAGTTATCTAGATATCCTTAAGTCTGTATTCATCATGTATCGTAAGGATGGATTCGTTCTGCGGGTAAACATGTTGAGACGTGTACCTCGAAAGTGCGTGAGAGAATGGTAGAAACAATGAGTTTCTCAATGAGAGAAACGTTTGGGTCAGCCGACTCAAAAAGTTATACTATTGATACTAGAAAAGTCATATGGCCAGAACATCTGAGTTTTCTGAATCGAATTACCTCAATTGATTAACTCATATTTTTGAGTAGGATGACCCAAATTTTTCCTCCAGTGTAGGGAGGCGAACTGTTACAGGGACTTACAACTGATATGCAATTCCTTTAAAGGTGAAATACACAGGTTGCATTGCATGGGATGCCTGTACACAATAGTTTGGTAGTAGGTCTCTCTAAAGGCGAAGGCTTTAAATTTCACCATTAACATGAAGTCGACGGTCTCATTCTCTGAATGTCTTTAAAGAAAGGAATACTGGCCGAAGATCGCTCGGTTAGCCCTTGAAGAACTTCCTGTTGTTCATTATACAATATTCCTTTATCTAAGGGAAGAACATGTGATTCGTATCAAAAATTCATTCTTCTATGACCCCAAACCTTTTCAAAATCGATGCAGATAGCGTGCAAGCACGCACCTAAACAGGGGTGAAAACATGTAGCATCTCATGGGTATACCTCAGCATAACTATTTGGAATTTGAAAACATACAATCTAATAATACAAAATATTTTGAACATTCAAATGTTTCATTCAGTTAGAAGCACATACATTACCGAATTATGCACCATCTCTACAATATGCTAAAACATACACCATGGCTGTGGTCGAATTTGTTGAAGATTTAGGGTAATTGTAACCTATACCGAATCTCCTAAACCTAAACCAACGTATACGTGTTGCTGTACATGTATATATACAAAATCGATGTTTTTATTTTCTTCTTCTTTTTTTATAGTTACACAAAAAGTTAACATCACATGAACTGAAGACGTTTGCTCAACTGTTAACGACACGTCACACAGATCTCACCTTTACACAATTCTGTGACAAAGTCCTGCAGCTGTTTGGGGAGAAGAGGAAAAACCTCATGACAGGTATGACATATATTACCTCCACAAAAGGAGATCATGTTTTTTGTCTCCGTTTGCTTGTCTGTGTGTCTGTGTACCATCAAGTTTACGGAAAATGTTATACATGGATTTGCCGGGAAGAAATTTGTGCATAGGTAGCTCTACCAAATCAAGATGGTATATATGGATCTAGGAATTTTTAAACCATTCTTCGCCATTGTTAGAATGGTTTGTCTCTTGAGAATGTCTCTTTGCCTGTATTGGGTGAAGTTGTACATTTTGCTGTGAGGTTTGTGCTGTCGCAGTATCTTCTAGTTCATGTCTTCGACTGGTGTTTAATTTTATGTTCAGGAAGACCAGGAGAGGCTGTGTTTTTGGCCTAGTGAAACGAGGTAAAGACATTGCCACTAAATGTACAGAAATGTTTTTTGATTCTATAAATAAGGTCAAATCTGGCCTCTATATATAACGTAATGTTTCCTTCAGTTTTTTTTTTCAACGCAACGCCTCTTTGCCCTTCAAATAAATAATCAGAGAAAGACATTTATGTATTTTATGTGATTGCTGATCAAAATTTTTACCCTTTTACAAAGAGGGCAGCTTCGTGGGTGGAGGAAACAGGAATGCCCATGGGAAACTTTTGGCAAAATAGTGTGTATGTCTAATAACATGATTCCGGTTGTTAGTAGAATAATATATATAGATACAGAAACAGACTTTTCAATGAGGGCGGTCTGTCCCTGAGGGGGGTGGGGGCATTTTAATTAATACAGTTAATACAGGTGAAGGATCTACAGTCAATCCGTTAACTGATATTCTTGTATTTGTTAATCTCTCCAGGTCTGTGGCCTTTCATCGCAGAACGAGATCACACTAACTTTGAGAAGTATTTAGAAAGGAATGGAATTTCCCCGTACGATGACTCGGGTTACTGGTGAGTATGCCATTATTAAAGCCAAATATAAAATATCATTTTCTGGAATCATCCTTTTCTATGTGTTAAAAGACATGATAGACTACTGTGAACAATAATAACCAGATGAGTTTTAAGACGCAGCTGATCAGGTCATATGACTCGGTTTTCTGAGTTGAATTAGCTCAGTTGTATAACTCAGATTTTTAGTCAGTTGGCCTAAGCGTTTCTCGCAGTGTATAATGGTTACTTGCAGGTTATAACGCGCTGCTAGACTGCAAGATTTTTACCATTTATAATGGGGAACATATCACCGAAATAAAAGATTTAATTTAACATAAGATAATATGTTACAACTCTTCATTAAGTATTGTATAATGTGTTCGATTTTAACACTTTGGAATGTTATAAATGCTTTCCAGTCTTTACCATTCCCAAATTGTTGGATTTAACATTATTAAAGTTATTTAACTTTTCAGTTTTAAGAAACTATGTCAGCACGCGGATTATAATAATTGATCTTAAAGCGGACCTATATACGTCTTTTTGATTCATCCTCGTCTCAAATAATTAAAAGTATTTCCTTTATTATGATTTATTTTTTTCTGGGTATAGCACATATGTTAGCCCCACAAATTGACTAAGACCGCTCCATGTTCCTATAATCATCAGCAGTACATATTAAACGCGTTGACCATTCGATCAGCAGGCTTCCTGCAAAAAGGAGGTGGTTGGCCGATAATCTTTGCAGCGCTGGAATTTGTACTATATATATATATACCCATAAAGTGCTAATCCCAAATAATGATAACACTGTTAATTATTTGCGACGATGATGAATCAGACTTCAGCCACTTTCTAAATGCTATCCACCAATCTTAAATAATTGCTACTGTCGACACGCCATGCAGTACCTATTATAGTGGAATAAGTCGGACTACATCCTTTTAGCCGTATTTGCTCTATTACGAAGACAGGAATCTAAGAGCTATAATGGTCGGCTCTATTCCTCTCTGTCCATTTATTTATGGATTTTATGGTGGTCAGATGTATATGTTGGAGGAGACTGAGTAGAGCCCGGAGGACATACCACTTTACCTAGCGAAGTACACCTGACAAATTTATACTGATTTAACGCGGTATAGCCGAACCAGATATAACTGGATTTGAACTGTAGTTTAAAATTGACAGTTCTAATGAGACGAAATGACTTACTAGTTTAATTTATTATGAAGCCATAAAAGTAACATTGAAAAGGAATATTCCAAAGATTTAGGATTTATCGGAAGACAGTTGGATTATACTTACGTATACGACAAAGTGTGACCTGTCTTGCCCGAGGCACCTGACACCGCTAACTATCTGTATGCCTTTGATTTGGTTCATTTTTGATTTGTGCTTAACGCCATATTCAGGAATTTTTCACTTATACAAACATAACATGTTCATGGAAGAAGGAAACTGAGATGCCCATAGTAAATCATCGACACTTTTGGGAAATTAGCGAGTATTCCTGTGAAATCTTATTAACGTGATTCCGGTTGTTAGCAGATTAATAAATAACATATAGATATATAGAAGCCGTCCGCTTTAAAGGCCGTCATTCAATGCAAATTTCCGATTCACAGACAGCATTTCCTACATAATTGTGACATTTTCACCTTGCTTCGCTGGCATTGGTATGCGTATACAACAACAAGTGATATCTTTTTGGATACAAAAGCATGATAAGACTCCAAGCTAAACAATGTTCATCCCGGTGTTTATATTAATAAACATACACCGTCACTGCAAAACAGCTCAACTGTCGCCAACAAAAAAAAAAAAACAATTATCATTAGCAAGTATACATATATATTTAGTCGACCGAAGTAGTGTCATTTGAAAAACACTAAAACAGAAACCGAGTGAGCAACACATTCTAATTTCATTCCATTAACTGTTTTATCCTGTAGGCGTCTATTAAGCGTATACGTATAGCGGTAAATAAATCATTCGCCCTTATTCTACTTTTATACAACTACCAGTTGGTGACATTCGCCCTTATTCTACCTTTGTACAAGTACCAGATGGTGACATTCGCCCTTATTCTACCTTTTGTACAAGTACCAGTTGGTGACATTTGCCCTTATTCTACCTTTTGTACAAGTACCAGTTCGTGACATTCGCCTTTTTCTACTTTTGTACAAGTACCAGTTGGTGACATTCGCCCTTATTCTACCTTTTATACAACTACCAGTTGGTGACATTCGCCCTTATTCTACCTTTGTACAAGTACCAGTTGGTGACATTCGCCCTTATTCTACCTTTGTACAAGTACCAGATGGTGACATTTGCCCTTATTCTACCTTTGTACAAGTACCAGTTCGTGACATTCGCCACTGACTCCCAAATGATACACAGAATAGGAATAACATCCACAAGGTTTGAAAATGTGATTAGTCTCTACAAGGTACAGAATTGTGGCTCGCAGAAATGGAAAAAAAAATTACAAGTCTATTGATACAATCAATTTAGACTTGTTTCTAATAGTGTCAAATCTTCCAGGCATATGCAAGATGGCGTATAATGGATATGAAAAGGCATGAAAAACTGCAAAGAGGGTCTTTGCAAAGGATAAATTTACTCTGTTTTGCTATCATGCCATCAATAAATTACATGTCTCTAGATCTGTGTGTTCCATTACTACAACCGTCATTTTTGTCCAAATACATCTTTTCATTTAAACACTCTATATATAATCACCAGAGATGTGAGTTTGGAAAATTACCATGAATAAAATTCAAAGGGGTGGGGTGGGGGGCTTGTTCACTGGTTTCTGGAATTAATAATGGTGTCTCCTTTCTATTTAGTCACGTACGCGACATAGATACGGCAAGTTCAGCGTTGACAAGAACAATCGGACGAGAAAAACATCTTGATTGCGTGGAATATCGTTTGGTTGTACACCATTCTACTATTGCTTTGTGGCCTAGATACCATGTTTTTACTGTCCTCAATGTACAAGTTTAGGTCATTATATCTTCCTTGGTGGTTTCTTTATCCTAGGTCAATGCCCAGTTCCGCTTCCCAAAGCACGGGCCGAGAAGAAGGTCCCGTTATCGTGCGTTATATGGACAGTGTACATTATGAAGACAGGTAAGTGCACACAGACAATGACATGTAAATGGGCACGCTCTTTTGCACGCACACGCAAACGCAAATTACGGTTATGATTGAATGCTGAACTTTGCCAAAACAAGTCTAGAATGTACAGTAATAATTCCTGAGAATATGCTATGCTATTGAGTTATTTATTTATTTATTTATTTATTTATTGTTGCTTTGTTGTGAAAAAAGGGGAAAAACGAAAAAAAAAAAAAAAAAAAAAACAACGCACGGCTGAGGATGGACAACGTGAAGAGGTAAATTGATCTGGATAGTCTGAGGCGCATTATGCCTTCAAGAATTTCAAAAACATTGCTCAGCACAGTTTATACTAATTTATATCAATTGATTTATATATTAATTGATTGTTGCTTAACGTTTCACTCATACCAGGAATGTCAGTTTCACTTTCCTGTCACCAAAACCACGCGAACAGTGATAGCGGGGTAATCCACAAATTCCTTGTCCAAGAACGGGATTGAACCCATGCCATGCATTCCCTAACACATATTTATTACCACTGAGATTAGTTGTTAGTTCTCCTAAGTTCTGGAGACTTTCCCCACCTCCTAAGTCTACATGTTTTATATGTATAAGCTATCTCTTGCTTGTTCAATTTTCCCACATTTGAAGTTATATCATTTAAGAAGTGTTTCCGATTCGCGTTGATGTTATTGCAGCTGAAATCTACAAAATGAATCTTTACAAGATACAGGATAACGAGAAAAATTTCAAATTTTGCCGAATTTTAACTTGCAGAATAAGTTAACAGCATTTGAAACTGTTTAGAATGTCCTTTCTTAAGCTATGATAAACGATATAATGTGAAATTTTAAGACCATCTGTATTAATGTAATTCGACCTGTACCTACCATTAGGAAGATTTAAAAAATGCGTATTTTGGAGTTTTGGGAGTTTTGTACACTAATTTTACTGTTCGCACACTACACTATACTCTCCTGAGGAAATGCTTAAGTCCTTGTTTATGTTTTTGAATATAGCAGGTCACCTAACCAGCGGTCACTGACGTCCCACTCGGACCCGGGCCCCGGGCGCGCCCCAGCCTACAATATCCGCTTCATGGACAACGTTCATTACACCGACCCGTTCGTGACCATCCCCTGACTCCCACACGGCGGGCGTAAAACCCCTAATCCCCGTCTGTTGTCATGAGGTCCGTACCCTGTAAAGCGCCAAATCCAGTCTTGTAGGACACCTACATGCTCTGATCCTGAACGCCATCGAGAACATTGTTCTTGAATGACTGGTACATTGTTCTTGAAAAGCCGCGCTTGTCAAGGCAAGCGTGAACAGGAAGTATGCGGTGCTTCGCGTGAAGTAAAGGAGTATCGTTTTAAAGGAATGTATAAAAGATCCATCCAAGTATTTGACAAGGGTTCTTTCTTTCTTTACACACGAACGCGTTGCTTTGTAACAATGCTCTTCATACAGATGTCTGCTGGGCTATACAATTCTGGCAACTTTACACTGATCTGAAGACAAAACCGAAGACTGTTCGTGACCCTCATTGTTCACTGTCTCTTGGTTTTTCTTTTTAAACAGAGTGTGTGAATAAGGATAAACATGTGCCCGGATTTACTGCTTACGGCGCATGCGCCGCTTTTAAGCGAACGTAGAGAGCGCCACAGGCTATGTGAGGATTAAGCTGCATGGCTCTTCGTTCCCATTGTTAATTTGCATATTTGTTAAAGACATCTAATGCCATAGTGGAACATTGGACTGTATCCTGTTCAGTGTATAAAACAACAATATAACTCGTAAAATACATGGCAAAATGCTTAGATAGTAAAATGTTCAAGTGTATACATCATATGGGACCAAAAACACACAGGATGTGTTGTTTCAAGCATCAGTCATACGGGATCACAAGTATAACACCGCGCAGATCATTCTATCTGGCTTATAGCCTGAAAGAAATCCGTGACCCGGAAGTTTAAAACTATGCCCTATGGTCATTTCCAAGGCATTTGTGGTAACATGCTTGCAGGATATGGAAACATTCTACATATTTCATATGGAGACTCTGCAGCTCGCTTTCACGAAAAGGTCTTGTCAGATAGCATTGGTGCTCTTTAAAGCAGCCCGTCTCTTGCAACATAGTTAATAATATATATATATATATATATATATATATATATATATATATATATATATATATATATATATATATGGAAACACAGGATCGAAAAGTTTAATTTTTTCAGGTTTTCCAGAAAATGGAGTCTTAACCTGCGTTGCACTGTAACAAAATACTCTTAGATTATCTCTGATCAATGTAGATCATGTGATCAATGTGATCATGTTTGCCTGCAGCTATAGACAGTCCTCGAAAACCTGATAAGGGTATTTCACTTTGGCACCATTGTATATATGCAACCAGGTAATTTTTTTTGTCTTTTTGATAACACCCACGTTTGCATATTTCTAAATACTGACAAAATGTCATGCATAAACTCTCTTCATGTATGAATTCATATTTAATGTAGTTTTTTGTGCATACGAACACGTGTTTTGTTATATCCATACAGACATAAATGTTTGTACTTTTGTTCTAGGTTTATTTTTTATATTTATATTGTATTTTTCTAAGCGTAGATTTTGACATGGGCTTGCTGCATGTACTACGATACTGCATCAATTTTTACAGTTAACAGTACCAAAATGTACAAAACTGTTGCCCAGTGCTATTTTGATGTTGTAAGATGTAGATGAAAATATGCAGTCGATAGAGCCATATTCCGTTATCCAATGCTATATGAACTGTAGTTTGGTTATTGTTTGGTGTCGATGCAGTTTATGCATTTTACAGTGCCATATTCGTTATCCAATGCTGTATGAAATATAGTTTTGTACTTTCTGATGCAGGCGAACTGCATACCAGTTTACAGTGCCACATCTAGTTCATCAGCATACACGTGTCTCTTCGTTCTCTACATGGTGTTTATAGTGTAAAACTGTCAGCTGCAGTTTACGGTACAATATCCAGTCCATCAGCATATGTCCTTTGACCAGTGCTGTGATGGCGTACACTTTGTCAGAATTGTCAAATGCGATGAATTTATGAAGTTTACAACGCCATGTTTAGTTACTCATGCTTTATGACAGTTTATGACAGTATGACGCATGTAGGTTGATATTTTCTGAGGCTGATGAGCTTCATTCCGTTTGCAATGCCACATCCAGTACTTTTGCATCTCACATCATCAGTGCTATATTACATTTACTTTGAAACTGTCAAATGCAAGTGGACTTAATGTGGTTTATAATTCCATATCCAGCTATATCCACTGTTGTATGACATACAGTTTGGTACTTTCTAATACAGGTGAGCATTACGCAGTTTACCGTATCCTATCCAGTTTATTTGCATATCTCTTTGTTCACTAATGTTATACTAGGTATAGCTTGGAATCCTCACATGCAAATGAACTTTTTGTAATCAACATCGCCATATTTAGCTACCCAATGTGTCATATATACATGTAGTCTGATATTTTCTGATGCAGATGAGCTCCATTCCGTTCACAAGGCCTCATCCAGTACATCTGCATATCATCAGTGCTACATGTATATGTCATTTAGCTTGGAATTGCAAATGAAATGTATCTACTTAACTGTATCGTATTTAGTTATCTAATGCCATATGACATATAGTTTGATATATTTTCTGATGCAGATGAGCTTTCTTCATTTGACAATACCATATCCGGTTCGTCTAAATATACGCGATGGACTCGATTTATGCCAGCTTTGCCGTTTTCAGGCTTTGCGTGTGGCGAGGAAAAATCGCAAAATTATGCAACAGGCACCACCAGATAGAAAAAAATGTGCTCTTTCCAGCCTATACTGTCATTTTTTTAAGTTTTCTTCTCCTTTAAGTGAACTTGACTCATCTTACAATGACATATTCTTAGTCTGCATATCTTTGATAAGTGGCTTGGTATTGCCACATTTAGATGAACTTTATTCAGTTTACAGTGCCATATCCAGTTCATCTACATATCACTTCGTTCACCAATTATAAATGACGAATATTGTTTCTTAATGTTACATTTAGACGAGCTTTGCACTTTGCAGTGCCATATCCAGTTCATCTACATATCACTTCGTTCACCAGTTATAAATGGCGAATAGTGTTTGGTATTGTTACATTTAGCCGAGCTTTGAACTTTACTGTGCCATATCTAGTTCATCTACATATCACTTCGTTCACCAATTATAAACGGCGAATATTGTTTGGTATTCTTACATTTGATGGGAGGTAACCGGGCACAGACTGGGGGAAACCCATGACCACCCGCAGGTTTCCGGAAGGCCTTCCCACCCACGGCCGGAGAAAAAGCAAGCTGGACTTGAACTCACAGCGACCGCATTGATGAGAGCAATGTATCTATACTACATGTATCGTGTAAGGCTATGTAGCCAATTTCCACAAGATATCCACTGAACGGACTTTTAGGTCACCAGTAAAACGTCTACGGGGTCACGTTTTTTCAGAATATATTACTGGACAGTTACACCTGTTTATTATTTATTCACTGGGATTTACATGTATTTGACAAAATGAGTTGTTGGGGTCTTAAGAATTTAAGATCCCGGAGATATTGTATAGGCGTATTAGCAGTTCAAGGTACTCTGATTTGACAAGAAAACTAACGTCAGCTTTCATTTCGCATCTTGTCAATGTGCTAGCTCTATAACCCAGGTCTTCCCGACTATTGAGGCTATAAATATTTTGATATGTTTCCTATCTTTTTATAATTGCATGGATTCGAAAACGAGAAACGTAATGCTCATAAAATGTATATATGTGGAGGTTTAAGTGTTCAGCTACTGAGATTTGCTCAAGATTTTGTATTCTTTTTTAAAAACCACAGTGCATGCACGCTGGAATGTGGACGTGGAAAACAGTGATTCTGTTGTCACAGCGCAGGGTTCATTATTTATGAAACTAAAATTGTGGTCACACGATTTAAAGAAATGTGCCGGGTACTTCTTTTAGCTGTGATCGTTGTGGATTCGTTTTGAAACGCATTGGCTTATGCAGACTATGTTAACTATCTTTTGAATAAAACAATGAAACCTGACTTCTGAAACCCTTTTGTTGTGTATTTCACTTTCTGCTTGGTGCATGCGTAGACAGCACGACCACGCCAGGGGTCCGGTCACAAGCGCGTGCCACTACCATGGCAACCAATTAGGTACCATGGTTTTGAAACCGACCAACTGCAGGAAAGAAATCGCCGTCAAGGAAGCCAGCACTGTATCCAAGCAGCAAAGCACACAATTTCATTTGTCAAGATTACGGTCAATAATCTCCGCCCTATACTTGACAAAACAATTGTACTCTTAAGTTGATTGTAACTACCATGGCAACATATGAGTCGCCATGGCAGTTACCGCCAGTCCGCCCACGTTTACTTCGTGGAACAGAGGCTAAATTAAGCCTTTGTTTATTTTCCGTTATAGGTACAATTGCTTGAATTTTCATCCATATTGTGATTGGCTGATTGATTGACTTGTTCATCATATTTTACAGCACATACATGCAAACATATTATAGTTCAACTCGTATGGCGGGAATGAAGCCTAGAATGGGGACTTAGGGATACAGTCTACACTGTCTATAGACAGTTTGGAGATTTCAAGATCGGGTCAGAAAATTATGAATATTTCATTGCCTTGTGAAATAATGACGAAAGCAGACTGGAAGACTTCGCGGGTGATGCACAAACAATAATAGGAAGAGTGACCAGGGGCCACTTATTTATGTCCATTTATGTTTGGTTGCATGGGATTTAATGCGTATATACTAAGGCATACTTCACTGACAAAGGGCACTCAGATATCGGCTGTATAGCTGCAGGGCCGTTCCCCGCATCATTGTATCATGGTCCGACACAGACATTCTCCGCATCATGAGAAATTTATATCCTGATGCGAAAGCGAGGTTCATCGCATCATGACAAAGCCAAAACTTTAAATAGTTGTGTACTACCAAAGCACGAGAAAGGAAAGAAAACGAAAGTGCATACCAACCGATTAAAGTAAAGCAGTACCAGGCAAATGTGACCGTGGTATATTTGCATTGAGGACACAATTTAAAGATAATCTTTGCCAAGAGTATCACCGTATTTGGTATAAAACAGACAATATTTATTATGAACGTCACTATACATAATCTGCTTATGATAAAACAGATAACTCAGCAGTTGAAGGACTAGCATCCTGGTTATAAAATATTTTAGCACTTTTTCGAACATCGGAAAATTTATAGCACTTCATCTTCGTAACACATCGTTTGAAAAGACAATAACATCCAAAAACAATTTGATTACATCGATTGGCAAATAGCATTTAAAAAAAAATAGTCCAATGCAGTCACAGCCGTGTCAAAACTATATAATGAAACTTCATTGCCCTGACTCGTATATATTTGTTTGTTTTCAATTTGCAGCCGACTGTCTAAGAAATAGCCCACTTTTTAAGTTTCCAAAGGTAAAAACTGCAGGTTACCACCACGTAATTTGCCAAAGCATCTATTTATTTCTAAAAGCGACACAAATTACAATAAATAATATTTGTACCTTTTTACATATTTAAAAGGCCTATTCAATTGAATAATTCCAAACAACAACAACAAAAACCAGATGTGCTCATTGTTGCGACAACCTTGGAATCCGTGCACCAGTACTTCACCTAGCTAAGGAGTTAAGTCAGTAATGAACTCCAGAAACTCCTCTGATAACCGCTATTCTTTGACGATTTAGAAAATGGCTACCAGATGATTTTCTCTGCAACAAGCCAGTTGCTTAAAAGTAACAACACATTACAACTATTATTAAATAAGGTGATTCTGAGCGGGGATTCCATTTCGTGTGTATCAAAGTATGATAATTAGCGTCAACACTCAACTGTAACTACAATTATTATAACTGCAAACGGCAACTCACATCAAAGACATGTTGCCATGTCTTTGACAGCATTAACTGCTCTGCACACAATGCACATATATACATGCACCACAGGAGCAATCTTTACACAACAGACTTCACAACTTAACATAAATATGTTTAAAATATCTTAAGCCCTCGGCATATAAATTAAGCATCTGTACAGGGTTAATATTGTAAATTTACAAATAAAACTCCATGATCAAAAATATTCCTAATAACTGTCGATAGATCACACCATGTACACTCGGCTAAGATGATAACAAAACAATGGCTGAACACACTGGCACCAAATACACCTGAGTAGTTAAATTGTCTCAATACACTTTCCAAATCGAACAGTCACGCCCTAAATTCTCAATAAAAAGCCAGTTGACCATGTAGGGGTTTGGTGTTATGCAGGAGAGTGTTGTTGTTGTTATCGTGCATTCAAGACTCTCTTTGAAACAATAGCCCATGTTGAAACACGGGATGTCAGAAATTTGATCAATCTTCACATGTTAAACTATAGAAATGGTAGAAAAATATAACGGACTGATTGACAGACAGACTGAGAAAGTGACTTATCCAGGCGCTTGTGCCAGTTAAAAAGTCAACACTCAGCTCTCAACAAGGACTATTTAATAAAGCCAGATGCAAATACCGTTTGACAGCAGGCAACAAACTTGATTGACTATTGATAAAACACTGTCATCTAATTCAAACAAAACTATCCATTCTGGGATTTGACTACCCCAGGGACAGATTCCCCAAAGCAAATTTCCACCTTAAAAAAATGTATGCAATTCAAGTCATGGCACATTTCTTTTGTTATAACATAACATTTATCAAGATTTCACATTCACAAAATAAAACTTTATAAATCCGCTTTGAAGTTTTGACTAAAGTTAAAAATTATATTAGATCAACTGGCCTAGGATAAAAACAAAACTCAATTACACTACTTATTAAAGATCAGTGTGGTACAAATTACAATGACCTTTTCGCTTGTATAGCACCTGCAACAAAAACAAAAGACAAACAAAAAACACGTACATTTGACTACATATACCAGGCTCTGTCGTACTATAAACCAACGGGTGTTCCACACAACCACTTTTGACATTTGTTAATACTAAAATCTCTATTATAATCCATATTTGTTCCTCGATGGAAAATATGTCATAGGTTTGTCTTCTAATCCTAATATCCAAAAATAAGTAAAAGATTTTCGTCCTTTCAAACTTTAAAAAATGCCTCCATGGAATCGGCCCCTGGGCTCATTTGCATAATGCTGGCTAATTCTTCAGTGGACGCAATGAAGGTGCCTACTTTCCAGAGGTAGTTTGTTGTGAAAAAAGGGGGGAAAAAAAGAAAGAAAAAAAGCACACAACTGAAGATGGACATCATCAAGAGGTAAATTCATCTGAAATGTCTGATTACTTTAAGATGCGCATAATGCTTTCAAGAATTTCAAATGTAATGCTCTGCATAGTCTATACTTTGGTATATCTATAAGGACATCATGCATGATACCCCGCTCAAATAAACACAATAGCCAATATACAGCAGTCAAAATTACAAATACCTTATTAAACAGGAAAATTCGCTCAAAACAGCTCAAAACTGTATTTATGTGTACCTTTTCTTAAAGTGTTTTTTTAGACTATTTAAAATGAAATGCTTGGATGCTTACGTGGGCTTTAAGGACCATACTACAATGAGTTAAGTGTCAAATCACCTTTTTTGTATTAACTTACTGGCTATTTTTTTCCCAAACATTACTTATGTAATGTTTTACTTATGTGTAATAAGGGTTATTTCAACATTAAAAGCTGTGTTTTTATGGTAATGCAAAAACCTTCTTCTCACGTCAGTAAACACTGTTATTTAGTTCATAACGCCCACCACAGAATTATAAAGAACACTAAATAAAGGTAAATGTTGGCTTAGTTTTCAGCTGTCAGTCTCATGAAATTTACATCATTTTTAAAGCTTTTAATAAGTGATATAAGACTCCAATGACAATGCTGACCTCACAGTATCATTAGAACAGACCTCAACCTCAAGGGACTAACAATACATGACTATTCACCCAATGTCACAACCAGACTGAATTGACTCATGGCAAATACACACTTTTCACAGAAAAGATAAACTATAATTTGATCACTAATCACAAACAAGCTTGATGTACCCAAATCTGATAATATCAAGTGACAAAAATCACTCGTTACCTGCAATTTTTTAAAACTTCTTCTGCACATTTTTTGTGCTCGGTAACAGACTGCATCATGCTTGGATTCTTAACCTGACTGAGATAAAAATCAGGAAATAGATGTGGTTAGGATCCACATGAAAAAAATGCTACAAATTTAAAAGACAGACTTAACATTTGGTTATTGTAGGAATGTTTTGCACAGGACCAATATGCATGTGTGTTCGTGTAGCCACTGTTACAAAAAAATCAACAATACCAAAATCTTCCACCCCAATATTTGAAAAGAAATCAGTTGCACTGAATAGTCATTCAATATAATGGTAGTTTTAAAAGGTATACTTTTACCAAGTACAAACATCTGATCTAACAACTTTAGTGGACGTATATATATATAAAATCATTTTATAACAGACTTTAACAGATTTCTTTACTGCAATTTTTTTAAAGAGCTTTTGAGGATCTTCTGATCACTAGCTAATCAATAAGTTATATTTTTATGTGCACTTGGGTTTAATGCTGTGAAGCTCAAGATGCTCAAGAATAAGCAGGGCCCTCGCTGGCACAGATGGTCAAAGCGCTCTCTTGACACTACTTCTGGTCCGTGACTTAAGGTTGTGTTTGAATCCAGACCTTGCTGTGGTGGCGGCGCCATATATGTGAGGAAGATTGTCAGGTACCCTGGCGAAGTGCTGGGATTTACTTTGGGCACTTCATTTATTGGTTCATTTATCATTTATTTGATTGGTGTTTTCCATCGAACTCAAGAATATTTCACTTATACCACGGCGGCCAGCATTATGGTAGGAGGAAATCGGGCAGTGCCCAGGAGAAACCCTGACCATCTGCTTGTTACTGGCAGACCATCCCATGTATGGCTGGAGAGGAAGCCGGCATGAGCTGTACATGAACTCACAGCGGCCGCATTGGTGAGAGACTCCTGGGTAACGCTGCGCTAGCGCGCTAGCCATCTGAGCCACAGAGGCCCCCTGGCCACTTCATGTCTCCTCAATCCATAAACATGACTACCATTGTATAAGTCAAAATTTCTTGAGTACGGCGTTTTACACCAACCAAATAAATAAATAAAAACTCAGGAATATTTCCCAACAGCTGTAAGGTCTATAAGGGGAGGAAATCAGGCAGCCAGAAATAAAGCACTGCCCTTTGTCAAATGCTTTTAACCGCACAAACCTCCGGACACAAATCTGCCATATGGTCACCTACCAATTAGTTGCACTCACAACAGTACTTTAGTAGACAGCGCCAGTAAGAGCCCCAGTTTGAGAAAGAAGTACTACCTTAATACACGTAAAACAGGCTTTCCACTCAAATTTGCCTTAAAACTGCCATTATTATACATTTTAATGTATACAGAGTATAAGAAGTCCATTACCCAGCCCCTTGGGTGGAAATTGTGAACTGAATCATGGGAAATCTAATGTAAACTGCTGCTGTAAGAACTGGCCACAACTTGAAACCGAAACTCCGTATTCAAATTTCTCTGATCATATTTGCTATGCAGTCAACAACCCACTGACTATTTTTGATATTTTCAAGCAACTATAAAACAATTACTATCAAAGACAATGTTGTCCTTTTAACAAACTTTCCTTTGTTATAATATTTTTAAGTCTGTTTCAATACAGCCATATTTGGAACCCATCACGCATCAGCCATTTCTCAAATGTTTGTTGTGCAAATATGAAAAAAGACACAGATATGTCATAAAAGGTGTTAGAGATAGAAGAAAAGTGTACTGTGCCGTGGAGACCAGCTATAGGAAAGTTGCATACTTCTAGGTAACGGACTGCTGATAGTATTAATTACGCTAGCAGATCATCTTCGGTTTCGGGAACTGTCATGAAATTGGCATATACAAAGGTTCTGCGCCTGACATCGGACGCTCCAGGCCATTCTCCTTCTCAAACTCCTGAATGTGATCCATGTAACGCTCAAATTCCTCTCCGCTCATAGCTGGAGCGTCTGTCCCATTCAGACTGGCCCCAGGGGCTGAGCTCTCGCTGGTAGACCTCCTGAAATGGTGAATACAGGAGGGTATTAAAACTGCAAACCCAGATATACATGAATTTGAGTTGTTTGAGAAGTGCACCTATATAAATACAATTTCTACTCCATCCAGCATTTAAAAAATTTACAGTGAATGAGTGCTTATGGTTTAACGTCATACTTAACAAATTTTCAGTCATGTGACGACGAGACAAATTTGCAATGTGTTGACATAAGCCTTCTTATATGAACAGTTTTGGTACATGAATTTTACCTTCGGTCCCCAAAATACATGCACTTACAAATGAAATAAATACTAGATTTTTCAGGCACTAAATTTTCATACATTTTCACAAGCCAACAAGTTTTTTTTTCTTCACTTCAGTATTTACCAATGCTTCAAATGTCTTAAACTGCCTTTATTTTGCAATGAACGTGCATCAGTCTATGGGTGGTATTCACATGAAAGAGAAAGTATTAAAGCAGGGGTAAAAAGGCAAACCCTGCATTAGAATTAGGAGGTTCTGAAGAACAAAACAGACTACTCACATGTAAGTAAGAGGGTAGCCATACCCCGACAGAGTGCCTCGTCCATTCTCCGAGCCCCCGATACTGTGACGTTCCAAAAACTCCTCAAAACTGGAATAATCCCGTTCTCCTATAAACGGCCACATCCCTGAGAACACATCATATTTTAGCATGAGAATTAATATTCATTCATTTTTTGTTACATGACTGGCAGTCAACTCCAGACAATCCACTAAAGGTATTCATAGCCTGGAGGAAAACCAATGGCCTTTGGCAAGAAAGTGACAAACTTTCCTACATCTGAAGAACGGATATTCATAAATAGGCAAACAACTGTCAGCATATATATATATATATATATATATATATATATATATATATATATATATATATATATATATATCAATGCCCCATGGGCAGTTCACTTGGGGAAATCCTAAATATTTTATTTCCGAGGCTTGGGCTGAACCTACACCTTGTGTGAGCAAACAATTGGAACAGAAGTATTTTATCCTTGAAAAACCTGTTATTGAAGACAGTTTTACAATGTTCTGTCAACCTTTTTTCTCAAATATACATATTTCACTGGAATAACTTTTAGTATCTTTTTTTTTCATTTATATTATATATATATTTACTTATATAATAGGATGAAACAACTCACCTGCCATGAGGTGTTTTCTGGACGGACCAAACAGGGTTAAAACTTTGTCGCAGAATTCATTGAATGGTAAATTTGTATGTCTGGCTTTCAGAAGGAGTGCGAATTGCTTGAGTTCATCTGCAGTGAGTTTTGTATGGAGCTGAAGGAAGGAGAAATGAGTAGGTGAAACAGTAAAATTCTGGCAAAAAATCTGTGCATGAATTTCATTGTCATACAACTACAAGCAACCAAAAATTTTCCCACCATGAAAACAGTCACACATATGTATGACAAAAGAATCTTTCCCACCTAAGGACTGTAACACAAATAACCAAGAATCTTTCCCACCTAAAGATTGTGACACAAACAACCAAGAATCTTTCCCAACTAAAGACTGTAACACAAATAACCAAGAATCTTTCCCACCTAAAGACTGTAACACAAATAACCAAGAGTCTTTCCCATCTAAAGATTGTAACACAAATGACCAAGAATCTTTCCCAGCTAAGGACTGTAACAAAAATGACAAAGAGTCTTTACCAGCTAGAGATTGTAACACCACTAACCAAGAATCTTTCCCGACTAAAGCCTGTCACATACATAAACGAAACTTTTCACAAATAAAAACTGCCACATATAATAAACAAAACCAAGAGTTTTCCCATGTAGACATTGTCATACAAACCACTAGGAACCGTCCCCACCCTACTAAAAATGTAACATGCATAAAACCAGGACATTGCACCTTTCGTAAGTAATCCTGCAGTAGTTCTGTGGAAGGAGCGCTGAGTTCACTGGCTGTGCTAGGAGTTCTTTGAGATCTTGGGATAGTTCGGGACATCGTGGAGGACTGGTTAGACCGCAGGTCAGGATTTGATCGTGTTAAACTGAAATAACAAGAAAAAAGTATACGAAATAGAAAATGTGCATAAAAACATATAGATGAAGATAAAAACCCTAACACAGTTATAGCAGAGGCAGACAAAAGAAGCCAGAGGTAGCTACTCAAGGGGAAACAACTCCATGCATTCCCTTGCCTCATTTGTGCATTCCCCTCCTAACGATGTATGGTACACGTACAGGTTTTTTTGTGGCATTACATCAGCAATTACATCACTTGATGTGTCAGTTATAAAGGTATTTTGTACTTGGCATCAGTTATAAATGTAATCTGCAATGTGCATCAGTTATAAATGTAATCCACACCCTGCATCAGTTAGAAATGTAATCCACACTCTGCATCAGTTAGAAATGTAATCCACACTATGAATCAGTTAGAAATGTAATCCACACTCTGCATCAGTTAGAAATGTAATCCACACTCTGCATCAGTTAGAAATGTAATCAACACTGTGAATCAGTTAGAAATGTAATCCACACTCTGCATCAGTTAGAAATGTAATCCACACTCTGCATCAGTTAGAAATGTAATCCACACTCTGCATCAGTTAGAAATGTAATCCACACTATGAATCAGTTAGAAATGTAATCCACACTCTGCATCAGTTAGAAATGTAATCCACACTCTGCATCAGTTACAAATGCAAGCCGTGCTCGACATCAGTTATAACTGTAATCTCAATTTGGCATCAGTTATATATCTAATCTGCACACAGAAACAGTTATACAAGTAGCAAATACAAACAAAGTAAGTTTGCACCTTCCTGTTCTTTTCCAAAATAAAAAGAAAGACTTTTAACCTTTTAAAACAAGTACTCACAATGAAGGGTTATAAGGATCATAACCCTGTTTAGTAATGGTAGACGAATCTGGAACACAAAAAAACACACAATCTTAAACTGTAAAATGTGCAAGATTAGGGCCTACACTACCAATATAACTCTATTAGTTAAATGTCCTAAAATTTTGCTCAAAAATGTTCATTTTTAAGAGGCAAATAAATGTCACAAAATATCAATTTTGGTGGATAAGATCCTACCTTCAAAATAAACCTCAAAATACCTTTCTAAGATCAATATCACGCTCAGAATTAGGTAAAATGTGCAACTTAGCCATGGGAGAGATTTTAGGTCATTTGTACAGAAGATGCAAATCCCAGTAAGGTATTGCTTAGCAAAGGATTTCACCCCATATGTATTCATGTAGATGAATTTAAGTCAAAATCAAACTGTGACAAGGAATATTTCACACAAATACACATCAGTTATAAGTAACCTAAACATATCCGTTACATTTTGTCAAACAAGTTTTTTTTTTTTTAATTTGTCACACGATTTACAGGGTTAAACTGCAAACCCTTTAAAGGAGTCCAAAATATTTTGTAATTGTATATTGAAAAAAATGGATCAGGACAAGGCACAAATAATATTTATTATTTTAATCACTGCCACTGACCGCTCTGAGTTGTGGAAGAGTCTGCCGTGGATGTTCCGCTGGCCAGTCGCACCTCCTGATCAAAAAACTGCATGGTAGCATCTGTGTACACAAGCTGGAAACACTGACCCACCAGAGCACAGATCTCCTCTGCTGAGCTCTGAAAAGGGAAGTAACTTTACATTTGATGCTTTAGAAGGTCAATAGCGTTGGTTCACTAACCTAGTCTAGGACCAAAACCAAGGATCACGAATCCTAATTTAGATTTAAAGTACAAGACAGCACCTGGCTAAAACATATTTCAGTCTAGAGCAGGGTTAGTCAAGCTTTCTAAAAAGTGTCATATTTTAATCTTCATGAGATTTCACTGAGTAACGGGTAGAACAAAATCACAATAGTGCACAAACAGCTGGTGTGAGTCAAGGCAGCCATCTTGAAAAATTTTATCCAATCAATCACGCTGCTATCAGATTAAGCGGCATAAGCTGTGACGTAGCTGTTACCCACTCACTCCATGAAGTGACAGTTGATAACACAGAACTACTGCAAAAGGCATCATTTTCAGATCGCTTACAACAATTTAGTTAGGTGTAGCCAAAGATCCATTTCACAAAGCGTTGCTGGGCAGATCTGTATCATTTCAGACCACCTGTAAAATCAGCTGATTTACTAGCCTTGTAATATTCAACAACGGTACCAAAAATTATGTCAGACAGTAGCATACCGTCTCGGCCCAAACCCCATTCATCTCCCCAAATGCCTTTTTTATCGTTCATTTTAGCACTGTCATTAGTTTCTAAATAACGAATATCTGAGTCAGTGTAAAATTCACTTGGGATGCCGAAGGTCTATGGAAATGAGAAGCCAGCGTCTCAGCAGACAATGCTTAAAATAAATTAAATCTTAGGACATAATTTTTTTTCTCTGAATTTATTGTAACTTAAATTTTCCTTCGTTTTTCTTGCATACAAGGGATTTTTTTTTCTGGTTTCTTTTATTAAAAATAGTGAAATAATAGAAACGTCGCATTCAAGCCGAGGTGCTTTCACTGAAGTCCACAATAACTAGGTCAGCACTGCTTTCACCTCAGAAGCCACTGCTGCAAAACTGAAGAATAAAATCCAGCGACAGTCGAATGCTTAGACCAGCCTCAGTGGTGCTTAGATTTATTTTCATTTGTTTCAGAATTGAGCACGAAATTTGTTATACAACAGTCCTAGGGTAATTTTGTAAAGGTTTATTGCGCGCTAAAATCACCAGTACAGCCCCACTGGAGGCTGCAGCCTGAACCAGGAACACCCTGGACATGCATCTGCAACTAGGCCACTGAAACAAGGTCGATGGAGTTCTTTGTAAATGATATAGTAGGCCTACTGTATTAACCTTTCAAGCAGTGGAAAAAATATTCTTCCAGTATGTCCAATTTCCAAGAAACGTATATTTACCACTTGGGCCTTCATCGCCAGAGTCTACACCTTTTATCTGCCATAGGCTACTGCTAAGACTATCATACGGAAAATACCTTTGACATTAGAGAGCTAGAGTTAACATGACTTCACCTTGCTTTCAATACTGAAGACATACTGAAGCTGTGTCAAGGCGAAGTTTCGCTAAACTTTTACTGGGTTGAAAAGAATTTTAAAAAGTATTTAATGTCCGTCTAAGATACTTTGAATGGTAGACTTTCATTGGATATAAACATTAGTCAAGTGATGTCTTTCACTCTAAGTCAAACTTAGCCTTAACTTCAAAATAGTTTTCTGTGTTAAAAATGTGATATAGCTCAGGAATTTTAGCTCCAACGCAGAGACTTGTCTTAGTTCTAATATCATTTAAGTTCAAGCCTAAGTGCATAAATAATACCTAAGATGAAGTCTGACTTAATCTGAGATAGTTTGTAATCTTATGGCCTGGACTCTTGTTACCTCCCCTGTTCTAACAACATCGGGTCCAGTTCAGGATACCGCTGCTGTTTCATCTTTGAACTACTATGGAGGGCTTAGTTGCATGAGAATTCTCCTTTCAGTAGCATTAATATACTGTGATAGAACCTATGCTAGGAGAAAGAGTGCCTCGTTTTCGCATGGTGAAGTTTGAGAGATGTGGTGGATATGTTTTATTTATTTATTTATTTATTTATTTGAGTGGTGTTTTACACTGTACTCAAGAATATTTCTCTTATACGATGACGGCCTGCATTATGGTGGGAGGAAACTGGGCAGAGCCCGGGGGAAAACCTGACCATCTGCAGGTTGCTGGCAGACCTTCCCACGTACGGCCGGACAGGAAGCCAGCATGAGCTGGACTTGAACTCACCACTGCCGCACTGGTGAAAGGCTCCTGAGTCACTGCATTCCACTTGGATATGCACAATAAAGATGCATAGTATGCAACACAACCATCACAACCCAAGTTTTCAAGTCCTTCTTTAAGAAAGGAAGAATTTCGAAAATGCAAGATTTCCCGTATCATGTTGGCAATACAGCAATAATCACATTATCCAAGTACACCTTCAAGCAATCTACTTTATGGGGTTTAATTAATTTTTACGTTTCCAGCTGTGTTATTTCACGACAGACTTATTTTGAAGACATATGAGGTAAGGGTTTACAGCAACACTAAATTCTTCACTGAGACTGTCGCGATCAGTTTTATAGGTGGAGAACATTGGGACCAACGTGTCGACTTTAGGCAACTCCCACGAGCCAAAACACTCCCATGAGCCAAATAAACATATGCACCATACTGGTGGACGACAAGTGCTCAGCTTGGTACTAAGGCCACAATACACCACACATATATAATACATAGTCTCCATACCTTGCTATCACAGTACAGTACAGCCAAGGAGCACATATCCTTACTAAAGTCTGGGTCACCTGCACCAAACAAGCATATATTTTTATTACATTTGTATTACAGATTGTAACAACAATAAATATGCCTAGGGATGGATGCAAACGGTTATAATACTGAAAGCTGTCAAGCAATCACAATAAATTGTAAATTAAGTCTCATATCAAGTATTTCCGTGAAGCTTTCATGTGTGTACATAGATTGATTTGATTGGTGTTTTAGGTCATACTCAAAAATACTCCACTCACAAGACGGATGTCAACATTATGATAGGAGGAAAACGGGGCAGAGTCCAGGGAAACCCATAACCATCTGCAGGTTGCTGCCAGACCTTCCAAGGTACAAGTGAAGAGGCAGCCAACATGAGCTGGACTTAACCTCGTGTGGGCATAGAGGAGTGTCATCTATTAAAGTACTTACCATGTTTTATGGCTAAGATGTGCTGTCCATCATCTCGTATATAACAGATGGCAGCTATTTCATGGATGGGGACTCTCAGCAACAAGTCCTAGAAACACAATAAAACCAATGAAAGTTCAATACAAGTGCAAATTCAACAGCTTAAACATCCTGCATAAAGTTGGTGTCATCCTGCATACAATTGGTGTCATCTTGCATAAAGTTGGTGTCATCCTGCATACAATTGGTGTCATCTTGCATAAAGTTGGTGTCATCCTGCATAGAGTTGGTGTCATCTTGTATAAAGTTGGTATCATCTTGCACAGAGTTGGTGTCAACTTACATAAAGTTGGTGTCATCTTACATGAAGTTGATGTCATCTTGCACCCTGGTTTCTTGTCATTTATAAAGTGAATAGCTATGGTTAGAAGGTAAGAAGCCAAAAATTTACTTAATCACAACTAAAAACACTGGTTCATAAATTTATTCTATATAGATTTCTTTGTAATTAACTTAACAATTAAATGATCAATTTGTTAAACAATGAAAGGTTATTTTTTAGTAATCTTAATACATGTACCCTAAATGACCTAAAATTTCGATCAGAAAAGTGCATTTTTAGAGGCAAATAAACGTCACAAAATATTATTTTCAGAGCTAAAACTTACAATTTTCCAGAAGAATATCATCCCATGTTCTAAGCAAACCTCAAAACACCTTTCTGAACTGAATAGAACTCTCAGAATCAGAAAACATGGGCAAGTCACTCATGGACGAAACTTATTGTCATTTAGGGTACACGTATATGTACGGCAGCCAGCATTATGGTGGGAGGAAACAGGGCAGAGCCCGGAGGAAACCCACAACCATCCGCAGGTTGTTGGCAGACCTTCAGTAAGCATACTTACCTCGCCATGCCTACGGCTTATTTTTATATTATGTGCACATAGACTGAATATAGCATCTTGTTCAAATGTCGTATGCCAAGGAATTTTTCCCTGTTTCTGGAAAAGAATAAATGGGCACATTTATTATTGAGTGAGTGAGTGAGTGCTTGGGGTTTAACATTGTACTTAACAATTTTTCAGTCATATGACGACAAGGAGTCCTTAGAGTGCATGTAACGTGCCTCCTTGTTGCAGGACGGGTTTCCACCACTCTTTTATCTAGCGCTGCTTCACTGAGATGGCTTACTGAAGGCAAGTAAGCCATCCCGCCCAAGCCATTATACTGATATGGGTCAAACAGCCTTGTATAAGCAGTCGCAGGTGATAAAGACATTGATTATTGTAAATGTAGTTGTACGTGACAAAGAAACATATATTTTGTACAAATAGATTTAAGTGACAAAGAGACATTCATTTTGTACATGTAGTTTTAGGTGATCAGTTTACGTCGTACAAGTAGTTGTACATGACAAAGAGATATTTACTGTTGTGCAAGCAGTTGTAGGTGACAGTGAGACATTTACTGTTGTATAAGTAGTAGTTTGTGATAAAGAGACATTTGTTGTTTTACAAATAATTGTAGGTGGCAAATAGACATGTGCTGCCATGTCATCAGTTTTAGCCAATCAGGAGCAGCTGTTATTGCCCAAACCCTGTTTAGCCTTCTAACCATATGTGCATAAGGTTTCATCAAGTTTCATGAGTCCTCTAACATGGTGCGCCCCTATATATGGCATCCACCATTCTAAGATATCCTAAAATAATGGTAATGAGTGGAAACTGGGCACAGCCCTGAGGAAAGTGACGACCATCTGCATGAGCTGGACTTGAACTCATAGTGATCACATTTGCAAGAGGCTCCTGGGTCATTATGCTGCACTATCAGACTAACCACTAGGCCATGGAGGCCGCCCAAATAATGATAATACAGTTAGTTCCATTCAGTCAAGACATATTTATTTATATTCGATTAGTTGACACTGGTACCTACCTTTCCTCTGTCTATCAGTTTTAATATATCTGTTCTGTTTGTTACATCCACATCTACGGACACATCAGATACAGTACCAGCAAACTGAAACAAAAATAACCGGGTTCCTTTCTGTGTTCACGTAATATATTATTCTTAACCCTTGTTCATGAGATGCCATTTGTCAAATTTGTCAAATTCTCCTACTGCAATTCCTCAACCATTTCACATGTTTGCAAGGTGTTTATGCAAAGCATGTTCTGAAAGCATTTTTCTGTGTAGGCTGATAAAATTATACTCTTTGTGATGCCCTGAAATTGGCCAACCCAATCAATGTTAATTTGTCTTCAAAATCAAATTTAAAATGTACACAGAAATTGCACTGAAAGTTGCTCTTTCATACGCAAGAAGGTTGAGGAATTAGGAATTTCATCAGCCTCATTCAAACAATGTGATTTGCTGAGTATTACATGCATTCGAAATAGTTTATCTACCAACTGCAATATGTACTGCATGCTAGAAAAAGATTTCTAAATTTCAATTATGAGTAGCCTCTCAATGGAAGCACAGAGTTATTGAGAGGAAATTATCAGAAAAAAACATACACATTTATATACACTCAGTGAAAAACATACACAATGTAAACATATGTAAATGAATTATAGTCAAAATACAGTTACAAATTACAGGTTTAAATTTGACAGCAGTATGCATTTGACAACTGTCATAGATTTTATCATTTCTTAGTCTGAAAAGTTCACTGTACATTGAGCTTTCTACGAACACTTATGATAGGAAGTAGCTTGTTGATTACCGATTACCGATTATCGCATATACAAGAATGCATATTTTGATGATTAGTGATAGTCTGAACGTAAAAGCGGCCCAAAAAAGTAATCAGTGATCAATCTTGAGAAGGATAAAGCTCTACCACTAATCAGGTACATGTACATGATGTATGTGGTTAAAAAGCGAAATTATCCAGCTTTCTTTAGATACCAATGACAGCCCTGAGGGAGCTTTAATTTTGGACAGCTGAAGAGCTGGCAAAAATATACCCATTCTTGAATGTGTGATGGTCTTAATTATAATGAGGAAGCTACCTCTAATCATAAGTGTCTAAAGGTGATTGGTCTACAATCAGATTTTGAGACTAATCATTTCTGTGTGGAAAAAAAAAAACAGTTCTAGAAATCTGCAAACTACTACCCCGAAACAACTCGTCTTTCCACCAAAATTTGCATTTAACTCAAATTGACATTCATCAGGATCATATAGATTTATTTATTTATTTGATTGGTGTTTTATGCTTAAGAATATTTCACTAGTACGATGGCGGCCTGCATTATGGTGGGAGGAAACAGGGTAGAGCCCAGGGGAAACCAAGACCATTTGCAGGTTGCTGCAGAGCTAACCGACTGAGCCACGGAGGCCCCCAGGATCATATAGACCTTCACAGACAGTTTACACTGAAGTGATATATTACCCTAATGTCTTTCTCTATATAGTCCTCTAGAAGCAGCTGTAGATCTATTTGGTAATCAGGTGGGGTGAGGGACATGGCTCTTAATGGACGTCGCTCATACACACTAGGCTCTGAACTGGAATGTGAAGCGCTGTAGAGTTGGGACTTCTTCCCAGGAAAGTAACTCTGTCAAACAAAAATGACTCAAAAACCATAATTTGCAGCTCATACAAAGTCTTCAACATTATACATGTAATGAAAAAAGCACATGCTTTTGTCATGTGGACTACATCTGAAAAGGGTCTCCTCCATACCTGTATTTGGCCAGCCTAACTCAGGGAAGCATGAATGAACTGAGATAAGTTGTGATGAAGAAAGTTACCTAGTCTTTACACTAGCCGCACTCTGGATACCACTGGGCTAAGTGCACATACTTTACCTGCTTCTACTTTTTCTCAATAGTGATGTCCACCATAGTGCCAAACTTCCGGGCTACGTACAGCATAGGTAGTCCGAGATTGCTCTGATATTAGGTTTGGCAAAAAATTTGCTGTCACGGAAGGCCCCAAGCCAGTGTGAGAGCACGTTCCATTTAAAAACCTGACGTAGGTTCCTGCCCTTGACAAATATGTTGAGGCTGTCAGTACAGCCATTCGCTTTGAGCATCACTAAGGAATCTCTAGTATTGTATAGGAGTGTATGTATTTTTTGAATCTGTGCGGTTGTCATGGATCATTTTTGAATCGGCGAGACTCAGAACAGGTTAACTGGTTATGGGGACCACTCAGTTGAGATTGATTTATGCTACGGAAGATTTAATATGCATGTGAATGTGGTGAGTGTGGCTTACGTTCAGTCTGACACATTAGAAGCAGTTACTCCTCCAAACTCTCCCAACACTTCATGTTGTTTGATACATTCTGCAACTAAGCAATCTCAGGCTCACCTAGCCTAGGAAATGACCGTTTGACGTTGTGCTTGTGATATACCAACAAACGAAAAGCTAAGAAACAAAAGTGTCTGCTAACTTCAGGCCACGGAGACGTAGTTGATGGGTAATGTTTGTCTCAAACGACACGACAAACTGACACGGCAACTGCCTCAGTTTTTACATGGAGCTCTGACGGTTTTGGGCCACCCTTGGCTGAACAAAATTTTGCCAAACCTAACGTCAGAGCATTCTCGGACTAGGAACTGTGCAGCGATTTTTTGTGAGGCGGGATGAACTCAGAATGTATTAGGCTAATTCTCTCCCTTTGATCCTTACCTAAAACGTTAAAAACTCACCTCTAACAGTAGCACTAACGCCATCAAATAGATAGTTCTATACCCTACTTATTAGTAGTCCAACTGTCAATCCCTGACAATAGCCAAAAACTTTTAGCAGTTATCGTATATGATCTGTTTGTCACTTGTCAGTGTCACGACACTACCAGTTACAACAACAACGTTGTTACACCTCTGCAGTCGACATAAATAGTTACACAAAGTATTTTGGAGCCATAAAGGAACAGGGTGTGTATGTCACCTTTTTTGGTCTTCTCTGGGGGTCGCCGTCCATATTTAGTACGATGTCACATCAATCTGAAAACTCAGAAAGAAACTAACAACAACTACAAACTTTTTTTTTTACTCAGGAAGCGTCATGTTGCTTTGCTTTACAACTTGCCGCCAGGGGGCGCTACCGTGACAGTAAACGGAAGAATCTTGGTGCAGGTAAACTTTCATACAAATTGAGTGATACGTCTGCTTGCTTTTGAAACGCCGCGTTGACACAGAGACGAAAATTTGACACCAGTGGCTTTTTGTCCGTTGTTAGGATCATAACAGTATGTTGTTATGTTGGCACTCATTCTGCCGTCCGTGTCATTTTCTAAAATCTTATCTATTCATGCTTGAAGACATAGGCCTGCCCCTCAGCTCGGCAGAGTTTGCAGGACTCGAGGAAATTAAGGGTATACTAATGTGGCATTTGTCAGAAAATCAAAATGTGCATATTATCTTATCTGTATTTGACTGTGTCTTTGTCCGTATTTTACACAGCACAAGAACCAACACATCAAACTAATCCCCCATACAGATCATACCAAGACTACACACTGATTAAGTCGTATTGCATCTTTTAAATCAATCCATTGTCTTTGATGAGAATAAGATTAATTTTAATTATTGGTTGGTTGATATATGTTGTATACATTCACTGTTAAATAACAAATATCTTGATCCTTTTATTGTTTGACTATGTTTAGGATAAACCAAGGTATGGTTGAAATCAAATTTGCATATATCTGACATCAGGAAACCTTTAAACGTTGAGTTCTGTTTTCTGATATTCCAGTCGATCAGGAAGTTGGCCTTTAAATCCACTTTAAAATGGTAGTACAGGCCAGTTTTTGGTGGGGTTTGATATATATAAATGGCATATATGTTGAAGAGCAACGGAGTGTGTCAAAATTGGCAGCAGACTTCGTTTTTTTTTTTTTTCCGAATTTATTCAGCAAAGTTTAGGTGGGTTCCAACATTTACTATTTATATGGCCTGGGGTTTAGCATAAGTACATATAGGCAATCTTCTGATAAATTTGACACACAGGCCTGTGGTTTGTCAGTGATTTTAACTGTTCTAAATTTTTAGAATATCACTGCCATCACTGAAAAACTATTTCATTGAAGCGGATGCTCCAAGGGCAGTCGATCCAAGGTCAATCCTGGGTCGAGTCACACCCAAGATCTGAAGACATGAAAAGAGGATTTGTAGTTTTTCCACTTGGTGTTCATTATTAAGAGGATAGTGCAGTGACTGATTGACCCGTATCAGTATAATGACTCAGGTGGGAGGGCTTACCTTCCTACGGTAATCAACTCTGTGAAGCTTCACTAGATAAAAGAGTGGTGGACATCCATCCTGCAAAAAGGAGGCACATTACATGCACTCTAAGGATTCCTTTGTCATCATATAACTCAAAAATTGTTAAGTACAACGTTAAACCCTAAGCACTCACTCACTCTTTAAGTGTATGCTCTCTCCATACTTTGCTGTACTTTTTTTTTTCTTAATTGCATTATATATTTTCAGGCTGGAGACACATAGGCCCTACAATGGGTTAGCTTTCATTCCATTCATTAAGAAGTTCTGGTCTGTATAATGTCAAGTGACAGCATAGTACTGGGAACTTTTATGCAGTGGCCGGATGCTATCTACAACCATACCAGGATGTACCTTGATGTGGCCTGGACGTACATAGAATCCTTAGACATAGACTACATCAAGTGGGTATTATGGGTACTCTATCCCATCATACTCTCCTTCCTCTTGCCACTTTTGCTACTAGCGTTTATCTATGGCTCAGCCTCGTTCCTTCTACTTTACCGACGACGGCACCGCCTACGAGATGCGTATGCCAGGGATTTCTGGGATGGAGCTCGCAACACACTGGCTGCTGTCTGGGAAGGGCAGGGACGAATTTGGCATGGTACCATAGTTTATATATATATTTTTTTTATAAAAAATATTTTTTTTTTACTACCTATATATTGTACTGGACTTAAAAACTTGACCTTTACAACATTTTAAATGTGAAAATTTTTAAATACAAGTATCAGGCCATTAAGAAAAGAAATATGAACAGATTATTTTTTTTGTGAAAGGGGCTTCTCTGGCCTGGATAGTTAAAGTACTGGCTTGCAGTGACTGTTGATCAATCACATATCAACAAATGAGAGATGGTTAGTCAAATTCATCTCTTACTGATGCCTAATGAAGGTGAGGTATTTGCATCAAGCACTCCAGTTTTCTGCATTCATCTAACCTGACTGCCATATGATAATTGAAAAACCTGACTAAGGTATTATCAACCAACCACGTGAATAAACATATAAGAATGTATAAGAAAGACCGTTAATTTTGATTCCTTTATATGCATTTTGATTCTCAAATAATAAATCATGAGATTTAAAGTAAACAGAGTGAGAAAAAATGATGTTGGCTAAGGATGTCGAGGAGATGAACGATAACAGCTTTATTTTAATACTGTCGTTGTTGTTTCATTCTCTTGCAGGTTTTGACATTGTTGGACTGGATAAAATTCCTGACGATGGTCCTGCTCTAATAATTTATTATCATGGTGTAATTCCAATTGACTTTTACTATGTGATCGCCAAAACTATACTAGAGAAAGGTCGTCAGATCCGGGCTGTTGGAGACAGGTTTCTCTTTAAAGTTCCAGGTAAGTCATAGGCATTATGAATCAGAAGAGTTCAGAGTATTGCTATGCTGGAAATCTGTGGTGGGCTCGAAGAACTGTGTTGATAATGTTGGATACCAGTAATGTGAAACTGGCTTTTTGCACTTTATTTTCATATATATTCTTTAAATTTGTTATTACACATACTAGTATTTAAGTCAGTTCATTTTGTTTTTCTCTTCACAGAATTGAGCTATGCCAAAAAAGGGTATTTTAAGTGCGAAAAACACTGAATTATTCCCAAAAAACCATTATACAATTAACATACCCTTCACATTCCTCAACCTTTTCACACATGAAAGAGCAACTTAAAGTCCAATTTATGCACATTTTTAATTTGATTTTGGAGACAAAATTACACTTATTGGATTGGCCATTGTCAGGGCTTCTCAAAAAGAAAAATTTTATCCATCAATTCAGAATATGCTTGAATTAACACCTTGCAAAGATGCGAAGAGGTTGAAGAATTGAAGTATTAATAAGTAGGCTTCATTGTATCCAGTTCAGTGAAAAAAAAAATTAACGAAGGTGGTTTTGTATTTAATTTTCATTGGTCATTCCACCAACACTTGGTTAGTTATTCCTATCTTCCATCATATAATTTAGATGTTAGACTTCTTTTTATCGTGAAAAAATAAAGGTAGTTTTGGATTTAAGTTTTCACTCGTTTTTCCACTATCACTTAAGTTTCGCTTAAATACAATGACTTGTCAACGTTCAAGGCCTGTGCACGGTGATAGCAAGTTCTTGACAGCTATTGGCTCAGTGCCTATGTCATTGCTCCTCTGTTTATTGTCAGGCTGGCGTCTCATGATGGAGGTGTTCTGCGTCACCCCGGGTACGGTGCAGAGCTGCGTTGAGGTCCTTAATAAAGGTCATTTATTGGCCATTGCACCAGGTCAGTTCTCCCTCGTTTATTTTGATACTTATGCTGTCAAGCTGTTCAGAGTAACTTCCCCTGTTTAGGTTGACAGTGTTAGTAGTTGTCTTCAGTCCCAAGTGAAACCATGGCCCTTTGCCATTTACAATCACATGATCGATGGATAGACACGTGGAAATTTTCGAGTTCTATAAGTTAAGTTGTAAGTGGCTTGTGTCTACATGTAGGCTTAGTTTGCAAGTATGGATTCACAGTGTACTGAGTTCTGCTACATCTCTGTATACGGAGAGACCTACAGTTTAAAAATGGATATTTGACACGACACTTCACATGCATACAGGTACTGGGTAATCACACTTAATCTCCACAGAGTTTTCCCCCAAATTCCCATTTATCACAAAATAATGATAATAAAACAGTCAACCTGTTGCGAAATGCTTGTACTAAAATTGTTATGATTAAAACTGAGGAAAATATAGTTTTGCTTTACTTCTCAGCGCAGCGTGAGCTTGTTTATTACATTCTTGAACTGTCTGTATAATCCCTTGACCACCCCTGATGCCCTCCTGCGGCGTTTAGTCAGTAACAACCACAACTGACACAATGAATCCTGGGATACACTTTCGGGGTCCCAGGGTGAAACTTTAAGTCATTTACCATAGTTCAAGTCGTGTTTTTTGGGCCTTTAAGTAAGAATGAAATGTGCTAAAACTCTTTGGATCTGTTTTCAGGTGGAGTTAGGGAAGCTCTGTTTGGCGATGAATATTACAGCCTTATGTGGGGAAAAAGGGTTGGATTTGCAAAAATTGCTATGCAAGCTGGTGTAGTGAGACATTTTTTATTTCAAATTGCAGTGATGGTACTAATATGTAAGATCAAGACATTGTTCAAAGTATATTAAGTTGTAATCAGTGAAGCAGAAAGTTAATCATGTCCTTGTGTGTGCTTCACATTTGAACAATTGCTAAACCTGCTGGATGCAGTTAATGTGATATTAAGAATTTTGTTTTGAAAAAATTGTTACTTGTAACTGATATAATTATGGCTTTACAAAGAAATTTATTTAAAAAAAGGGTTAATGGCCTTAAACATCTATTATGGTACGATATGATACTTAATTATAAACTCTGACAGCTCAAAAGAATTTTGGATGCAAATCCTTTTATTTGCAAATTTCTAATTAATTGAAAAAGGGTTATCTGACCTTTGTTCACCTTTCAATGTGTAAATGTCTATCCATGTTGCAGCCTGTGATACCGATGTTTACTAAAAACTGCAGGGAAGTTTTCCGTACACCTTCATGGGGAAGATGTAAGTTTGCATTTATTGATTTTTTTTTATTTCATTGGGGTTTTATTGATTGTGGTTTTATGCCAGATTTTGTCCGGTATCAGCATTCAGACGTTTTTGTGAATTTCAAACTTTGAAATGAGGCTCATGTTATTGTTGTTGTTCTGCAGACTGGTTAAGAAAACTGTATGAGAAAACCAGACTTCCCATTGTTCCTATCTATGGCGGTTTCCCAGTCAAGATGAGGTGAGTCCCCTCCGCTTCAGAACTTTGATATGGGCCGAAAAAAAAGGTAGATTACACACCTTTCAGTGTCAGTCCATAGGGCACAGACAGAAATTACTCTGCAAGTTTTTACATTATCTTGCGTTCCTCTTGGGTCTTCAGGGTCAAAAGAATAAGTCACATTCGCATTTCATGCTGCGTGCCACTGCACCCCTCACAACAGGGCAGCCATGGTAAACTTAGCACCAAATCATTGACAGTGGTCTTTGATGTTTGAAATTACAGGTGCTTTCTGTGACCCAGTAAAACAGCAACATTTCTTTCAAAGTAACACTTTTTGCTTGATATTTTGAGTTCTCTTTTGTTTTTGCTACAAGTTACGGAAAATTAGCGCCTAACTTCGGCACGATACTTCAGTGACGGCAGCCCTGTCACAAGAAGACGCAGTGTATGTACACCTGCACATGTAATGACTCTTCGTCATCATATCACTGAAAAATTAAGTACAACATAAAACCCTAAGCATACATACATATTCATATCAATAGACAACTGTTTCCTCATTCCAGCACATGTTAGAATACAAGCTTTGCTGCTTAGACTGTAAACCATACTACAGGAGGTTTGTCAGGTGTCTGGCAAGGAGCAGTGGTTTCCTCTTGGCTTTACCTGGTTTCCTGTGAACATTAGCCTGACTGTCTCCAGCTTATCTCCCTTTGATCCAGGCTATGGATTTGTTATCACTGCATACACCTGCTTTCTAAAGTTGAACACTGGTATTAAGCAACAGTCAAATAAATGCAATAAAACTGGACACATCACACGATGCTCAGGACATAATTTTTCTGAGCTAGTTTGCAAGAAAAATATTTATAAACAGAATTCATCTCTTAACTGACCACTTTGGCGGCCTATCAGTTAGAACGTCCAACTGCAGGAGATCTGGGATAAAACCCAAGTCATGTCATACGGAAAACTTTAATAATAATAATACTTGATACTCAACAGTAAGAGGTCAGAGCAGGGAAAGATGACTGGTTGGCCCAGTGTCAGTATAATGTAACTGGGTGGGGCGTTATGTCTAATGTCGTCGGCATAATACTTCAGTCATGGCAGCACTTTGGCAGCATTGACTTGCCACTAGAACACACAGTATATGTGCACACGTCAAATGACTTGTCATTGTCAGATGACTGAAAAATTGTTCAGCACAACATAAAACCCTAACCATACATACATATATAGATGTACATACATATCTAAATTGTATTTTACATTCTTAGTTTTATATTTTATCAGGACTTACTTTGGAGATCCAGTCTACCCTGATGAAAATTCAAGTCCAGAGGAATTTGCAAATAAGGTATTTAAGATCCACAACAGTCACGGGTGGAAGTTAATCATTTTCAGTATTTAGTACTTACATTGTTCAACAGGTGAGCTAAAACCTGGGGTTAAGACTGAGAATTTGCTGATTTCTCCCTGCTCTCACTGTTCTTGAGGGCTGAGTGACAGTAAGCTGTCAACAGTGTTTGTGCGGCCGTTTTAGCTGTTTTAATGTTTGTTGAAGATCACTTGTCTTCTGCCAATATAGTACCCTTATTTGTATATCACTTGTGAGAAATTTAGTCAGTAACTTGTCAGAGGTGGGTAGTTTATCCTAAAGGATTGTTAAGTGATTATGGGGTTAAACAACAGTCGAATAAATGAAAGAACATAATTATGCAACAGTGTAATATTTGATAAATAGGAGGCCCTAGGTTCAGTCCTGAGTTGTGTCAGAACTAGGACTAAAATTTGAAATTTTGACATAGACCAAGTATGCTGTGACTGTATGGGTGTGAACATAGGAGTCTGCAGCTTGGTGCATTATCTGAATGTACCGCCATTTTACTTCCTATTAATTATCCTGATCTTATTTGGATTACTTTCGAGTTTATCGTATATCTTTGTTTTTTTCATTCTAGGTACATGAGGCTGTGAATGATCTAATAACAAAGCACCAGCGTGTGCCTGGCAACATCCTCCATGGTTTGTGGGAAAGAGTTGTCTCCCCTAAAGAGAAGACCAGCTGACATGGCTGCATCCAGATTCCTTTCATTTCTTTCTGTCTGTCCACACATGTGATAGCAAGGCTAGTTCAAACCCTGAAACCAGATTTAACACATACTTTTAATTTATATTACCCGGTGTTCAGAGTAAGCGCATCTTATTGTCTATACATTTTTTCACATAGTAGCACAGATTTATGGTTGAATATGTATATTTGATATTCATATACAAACATTATTTGTTTTAGACGGAATTGTCTAAATTTGTACAAAAAGGGACCGATGCTTCATATTTATTTAGGCAAATGGTATCATTTAAAAGGTGCCGGTGAGTTTTTGGGTGTCCTTTCAGAATATGTGGAAGATTAGATACAAGGCATAATCTCCTATGCCATCTATCAGTCTGCTCAATATTGAAATACTCATTATTTATACTCTTCAAAAAATATTAATTAGTAACGTACTACATGTAGCACTAGACACTTTTGTACAAGTTGTTGTTGTAAAAGTTTTCTGAAAAAAGTTGTACTCATTTCTTAACTTTATGTTGTCATTTGTTGATTCCATGAAGAAAATTATGGAATATCTAATCTAGTTCTGTCAGTTATCTTGCACCAGACACTTTCCTACAGTAGTTAGCAGATTTCTAAAAAAATATTAAGGAAGTATTTCTAAAACAGTGAATCATTTTATTCATAAAAACTGGTGTTCCATTCAATTCTACCAACCCTGATAGTTGGGTAGAGCATCCACTGAGTGTGGTAGATCCAGGGCCAATCCTGGATCAGGACATACTTAAGAATTTAAGAGGGGAAGTTGTAACGTCTTTGCTTGGGGTTCAGCATTAAGGGGATAGTGCAACAACAGGTTGACCCATATCAGTATAGTGCATCGGGCTGGGCGACTTACTTGCCTTTGGTTTGTCGTCTCAGTGAAGCAGCACTAGATAGAAGAGCGATGGAAATTTGTTCTGCAACAAGGAGGCACATTACATGCACTCTAAGGACTCCTTTGGCATCATGAATGAAAAACGTATGTCATTATATCCGAAGCACTCACTCACACCAGTTCCTTTTTCCTGCTATGGTTATGTTGAGGTTTTAATTTTTCTTTTTTTTTTCTTTTTTTTTTATGAGGACCAACCAGTTCATACTGACTATTGCTAAACAAGGTTTAAGGGACCATTTATTGGATTAGAACTCAAGGTGCAGTGCATTTTACATAATGTTAGAGTAATTAAATTGTTTGATGTATATTTCTTTATGAAATGTTTATACTTTTGTTATTGTTTGTAGAAAAATTTGTGCTGTGCATTTTCAGTTATTATATGTATTTTTGGGTTTTAACATCTACATAGATGCGTTTTACGTGAGCATTTATCTGTGAAGCGTTGTTAAATATTCTTGTTGCTATTTGTGAATTCTGTTGTCAGAATGAAAGTTGTATGAATCTGTTTTTGTTTCTTCACTCATTCTTCATGAATGAGAGTTACGGCTGCAAAGAGCTCAGGTTTTCCTCTGGTTTTAACCATTAATCATTTTTTAGTTATATATTCTCAGCTAATTTGCATGTTTTTCACAGTTTGAAATATTGCATGAAAATTATAATTTATCTGCATGTGCTTTGCATTTCTTAAAGGTGCTTGTCTTTGACATCTCACAAAATGTATTTTTTTAATTTTGTTATTAATGTTAGTTTCCTTTTACAAAGGACAGGCTGGTACAAACTGATGTCATTTTCTTCTCAATATTTTTTGTGTTTTACGATTTGGTGGATCTGTACGATGTTTGTGCATGTTTACTGGCTTTAATGTAAAATCATCTTGGAAGTACAGTCTGACGTGCTCTCAGTGTGCATGATCGCCATTGTGTAAGTGAAAAATTTGTGTTAAACAATCATTCAATCAATCTGTCAATTAGTACCTCATTCATTCTGTGCATAGTGATTCTGTAATCAAAACTGAAACATGTTCAGTCAATATCAAGTGCAAGTCTGACCGAGTTTAATTTTGTTTTGGGCCAGTTCTAGGATTCCTTAGTAAGACATAGTATTGTCCTACTAAGGAATGCTTCATTGACATGTGGTCAGCAGGTCAAATGTCATGGAAATGAATTGTTTTCTCACTTTTTGTGAAAAGTACTTCTTATGTAAGCCATCAGCTGAAATGAATGATTAAGGTTCAGTGCCATATCCCATCACCTTGAAACGATATATTTCATAAGACAGTAAATCAGATGGTGTTCAGATCCCGAAACAAGCTTGAATAAATCAAGCACAAATTAAGCAGAAAATTTTGAAAAATTTGCATTTGATACATTTTTACTATTGTAAGATGACCTTCTCCGTGAGATAAAATATGTAACTACATGGTGCTTTGAGGTAGACCTGTGAAATTGCATTTTTGAAAATACTATGTAAAATTACATATTAGGCTTACACTGTGAAACTACATTCTAATATACTGCTTAAGACTCATAGTCGTACTTGGTTTCATTAGTAATAATAATAAAGTGGAGGCTTCACCATGTAAATGTACAAGGTTTCACAAGCTTGCAGTGATCATTATCAAGTCACTTGATAATGATCCCAGCATGAGGATCGAAAGCTTATGAAACCTTTTACATACATGTGATGATGCCTCGGCTTCATTATTATTATTTTCTAATACGCTGTAGTTAAGTTCCACTGTGAATGTGTGGGATTTCTCACTAGATTGTGATAATCCGTTAATGGATTGTTATGGTACAGGAATCTTTTGATCCCTAGATTTATTAAAGCTACATGCACTCTAAAGTTGAAGATCTGTTTGAAGGAAGGTCATAATTTTCCAGCACAAGAATGCTATATTAAGTTTGTAAACAAATACAGAAAAGCACATAAGTACAGTAGGCCTAAATTTATTTGCCATTACTTTTTTTTTTTTTTTTTGAAAATGATACATCATTTCTGGATGACCAGCACAGTTCAAAAGCCAATTATTCATATTTGAAATATCTCCAATGTAAAATTTTTTTTTTTTATGAAGTAAATTTTTTCCCCAATAACTTTCAAGGACCTTTTAGAATACTGGATTCTATTGTGGGAGACTATTTATCAGCTCATTTCATAATATGCCTACATAATGGGCAAAATATCAAACATTAAAAATCCAAATCCTATTTAAATAGATTCTTTTTCAAGGTCTTGGAAAACCTGTCGACAGAATGAAAGTACTTTTAAGGATTTTGAGGACCATTGAATATTTCCCACCAGAAGATGGTACAAATTGTCTATGAAAGCCAAAGGAAACACTAAAAAGAAGTTAAACAGAAAAATATTTTGAATTATTTTTCCAACCAAGTAAAATTCTTTCAAAACATAAGATTTTACGGTGCTTCTGTATGGGACTCAGATGGTATCAGTTATGTAACATTCCTATTTTTTGCCTGAAATAGTTTGTTTCAAGGTTTATTTGGTCAATGCATTTATAGCTTTATGTGTTACACATTATATGTATTATGTTCAGCCCACTTGTAGTGAAAAGCTGATGTGACCTCACGTAATTCCAACTTGCATGGGCAGGAAAGGCCACTGTAGAATTCAAACTTTCAAATACATTTTACTGAGTTGAAAAAAAAAATTCTGAAAAACGCAGAACTGCATTCTCAGCAGTGTTTAATAGTTTTTCATCTGACATATACTTCAATGGAGTGTTTTCTTTGCTTTAAATAACAAATGAAAACTGTTACCCTGCACATAAGTATGTGTAAAGCCACTGTCATTTTTCACAGATACACAATGCACATGTACTACCTGGTAAATAAAGCAAGACTAGCACAGAAGTGTTGATGACTTTGTGTGATTGGAAATAACAACATGAGGAAGCTTTGCTTACATTTAAAAGTTTACTTTTTGATAAGGTCCAAGTATGTAAAAATGCCTATAAGCCTGATAAGACTTTCAAGAGGGTGTTTGTGTAGAAGTAGGCCTGTATATCTGCAAGATACGAGTCAACGAGTGCACGTGCCCGAACACAATTTTAGCCAATGACAGATGATACAGATAATTTGCCCTCACCTGCTTTGTTGACATTATGGCGACCGGCGTAACTAGTGACCATGTGAGAAGCGAAGGAATTGAAATGACACAAAAATCACTAGACTGTTCGCGAATCGCGATGAGTCCTCCATCAGAAAACGCTGTCGGTGGCAATGATATTTTAGGGTCACAAGAGGTCACGTGTAACACCCTCAGTTCTCAACTGGCAGGTACCTTAAACTTTGCAAACAAAAATGGACAATCGATTTCTGCATTCCCAATAATTGTGGATTTCCGGCGCCTAATTCAGGCTGTCAAAGAACTCTGCAAACGGCAGCAGCATTATTCCTGGGGTAAGTGTAGAGGAAACACCACAAATAACTCTTAATTTGTTGCTGTGTGCTTGATTAGAGATTCATGCATGCAAAAGTGTCGACGCTAAGGACTGTAGTTGCGAAATGTAAATCTGCATTGAACAAAACGAAGTGTTGGGAGAGTGACGGGGAATAACTGCTTGTAATGTGTTGGATAGATGGTAAGCTACATTTACCACATCTTCACAGGCTCATTAAATCGTCTCTAGCTTAAATCCGTGTCAATCGCGTGGTCCCCATGATCAACTGACCTGTTCTGAGTCTCCCCAATTAATAAACGATCCATGAAAACCGCACAAATTAACAAAATAAATAGATTTTCAGACACAACATCCACTGTTACAGATGTGACTTAGTGTCAAACAGACACATTAGAAGCAGTTTTTCCCTGTAACTCTTCCAAACACTTTGTGTTGGTCTATACAGAGAGTCACATTTCACAACTAACAGGCCCAGAGCTCTAATCTACCCATAGTCTAAAATCTAGTCTCAACACATACTAACTATAATATGACATATAGTGTGTGTTGAAAGGAGATTGGACACCACATAATCCATCTAGATCGACTCAATGGGCTACTTTGAAATTATAAAAATCTGAGTCCATCCCCACCTGTCAGAAAAATCACTACACATTTCCTAGTTTGAGATTGCACTGACGCAAGGTTTGGCAAAATTTGTTCGGCCAAGGATGGCCCCAAGTCATACGAAGGGTACTCCATTTAGAAATTTTCACAGCGTTTGGGACAAAAATCACGTTCCAGATAAGTTTCTATGAACTGCACTTGGTAGGCAAATTTCATATTCCTTATCTTTTTGTCTGTCGATTTATCGCAAGCACAACTGATCGATCTGTTATTTCCTGGGACAGGTGGTCCCAAGATTCCATTGTGATGCTTAAAGCGAACGGCTGTGCAGAGAGCCTCAACACATTTGACAAGGGCAGGTTGCTGCATCAGGTTTTTTGAATGGAGAATGCTCTGACATTGGTATGGGGTTATTGTTGGCTGATCAAAATTTTGGCCAAACCTAAAGTCAGAACAATCTAGGACTACACATTATTATTTGCGCATACGTTGATGTTATTGTCACACCTGGGAAAGTCTGCAAGTTACTTGCCAAAGGTAATTTATAGTTTACTTCAGACACTGACTGCCATCATCTTGAATTGTTATACAAAATTCAATTAAAAACAAGGGGTTTTACACAAGTCAGTTTGTCCCACAATTTTGAGCAGTTGAGAGGTTTATTGAAGTGTGGCTTTGAATTATTGTTTATTATGATACTTGTATATTTCACTTTTTAAAGTGTTGTGTGCTATGATGTTTGTAGACAACTAACCAAGAACTACTGCATGCTGTGGTCGGCCTATTTGATGTGTCTCTGTCAGAGATGACTGCTGATGTGTTATACGCAAGTGTGTGTGACAAATGGGCAAAAACTATCCTACTTATCCAAGACCTGAAAGGTAACAAGTTACGTGTATTGTAACTACTAGTACTGATAAAGGAAAAAGGCTCAACATGTAGTAGGGAGGGGCCTCCGTGGCTCAGTTGGTTAGCACAGCGTAATGACCCAGTAGTCTCTCACCAATGCGGTCGCTGTGAGTTCAAGTCCAGCTCATGCTGGCTTCTTCTCCGGCCGTACATGGGAAGGTCTGCCAGCAACCTGCGGATGGTCATGGGTTTCCCCCGGGCTCTACCCGGTTTCCACCCACCATAATGCTGGCCGCCGTCGTATAAGTGAAATATTCTTGAGTACGGCGTAAAACACCAATCAAATAAATAAATAAATAAATCATGTAGTAGGCTATATCTAGATCTGCTAGTTACAGGAAAATATTATTTACAAGCAAACTGAAAAGAGGATTAATGCGCATACACCATTTTTTTACATACATAACTGATTTGTAGAAAAGGTGTTTTGTTAACATATGCTCATGTCATCTGGGGGCAATCTAAATAGTTAATTAAACTCGTGTTTATTTGAAGTCCCTCCAGCCATGTGATTAACTTTGGGTTCGTGCTTTTGTCTTGTAAGAAATAATTTACAGTACTGAAGTGTCATAGTTAATAGTTTATGAGAATGATTTTAACGTTTATTCGAAATCATTTTTGATAAACTGAGACCCAGTGACCCTTCATGTTTGTCTACTGGAAATGTTATTTGCATATTACATTATAACATGTGGGCCCACAAGGGCAATGATACTACATGTATGAAGCTGTAGTTATAAAGATGAAGTGTCCTTTCTTTTTTATTTATTTCTTTTATTTTTTTTTTATTATTTCTTTGTCTATACAAAGGAAAGATAAGTTTAGAAAGAATAGAATAATCATCCCTGATCAGTTGTGGCATAATTTGAAGCAGAACAGGCATTATCTTTCTCTGTCAATGCTAACAATCTTTCATCTATAGATATACATAGGCAGTTTAAACAAAATGCAATGTTGTACACCATATGTCAGTAGTAACAATTTTCAGGTTGTGTAACTAATTTGACAGTGCAGATAGATACAAAACTATTTTAATTAATAGTTAATAAATAAATTTTACATTTACCATTTCCTTTATCCTTGGCAGAAGCAATTAAGGCCTTGGAGGAGCGGAAAAATAGACCAAAAAAAACAGAGGAAGAACATAAACCAGAGAGTGAAGAAGAGGTTTGTGATTGAGCAAATGTGGTCTATGTATGGTAATGTTTCTATGGTGATAACAGATATTACAGCTGAACTGATAATAATTTTGCCAAGATAATAACCATTATGTGCAATGTAATAATAATATGGCTTTGCTATTGATAATCATTGCGATTGTGTTATCAGCTTTAATGTGGCAAGAAAAAGTGCTGTATTGAGTCTATGTGAAAATAGCTGTTTCTAAGTTGTTTACTACCGTTCAGTCTGCATAAAAAAAAATCTTGTCAGCAATTCGTAGAAGCACAGTTCAGAACTTTGTATGTTTGCTGATGAATGTTGAGATTTACATTAATGTTTACTTCAGTTGTATGATAGCTGTAGTTAATGTATTTAGGAGATGACTTTAATAGGAATGTCCATTATATAAAGATCAAAATTTAACTGAATAACACCAATAAATAACTTATCAATAACAGTACTGGATGATTAAGTTTAGTTTCGTTTTATGATATTTTCAAATTATAATTTTAAGAAAAACAATCTCGTAGATAATTGTAGAATTTTACATACAACATGTAATATCCCAGATCCCATGTCTTGCAGGACAAAGAAACTGGCCCCGAGTGTTCTGACGTAAAGGAATGTGTGCAGGAGGATGTGTATGAACCTGAGGAGTCTCCAGCCAGTCTCTTCGCAGAGGTATTCAGTGATACGGAGTCAGAGGAAGAAGAAGACGATGAGAGGTGAGTATAATTTCAGAACAGACAAAAAAAATGTGTTTTAAAAGTAGAGTGAAGTAAGAATTAAATGTTACCTGAAACATTTGGTTTGTATTTCTCAAAACAGAGTATAAGATATGGCTCAACATGTAAAAGCACAAAATTACTGCTGTTTTTTTTTTTGTTGTTGTGGCAAAAATATGGCCTTGAAGAAGAGTTTTCATAAAGCCCAATGTCAGTCCAGAAATGAAGTAGCCAGCTGTGTTGACGTTAGTGGTGATAGCTGTCAAAACAACTTTGGTGGGGATGTTTTTCTTGTTCCAAGTATGTTCAGCAATAATGTCATTTCTGAATATTTCTGACCATTGTAAAATGTATAAAATAGAGGGGTTATTAAGAAAATGTATAATTATTAAGAAAAGTGTATAATATAGACTTATTATACTTACACTAATTATACTTACTCTTCAGTTTATAGTTGTTTTTTATGCATCCTTTAAGTAATTACATGTATCATCTCACTCACACACCATAGTGTGTAACATAGAACTTGATTGGCTTAACTCTTGGGAATGAGTTCAAGTCCAGCTCGTGTCCTGGCTTCCTCTCCGGACGTATGTGGGAAGGTCTGCCAGGAACATGCGGATAGTCGTTGGTTTCCCCACCCCCCGCTCTCTGCCCGGTTTCTTCCCACCATAATGCTGGCCGCAGTCGTGTAAGTGAAATATTCTTGAGTACAGATTCAAACACCGATCAAATAAATAAATAACTTGTGGCAGTTGTACGATCAATTTCAGGCCATTTTGTGAATTTTTTCATCACGTTAGCATTTTAGTTGTTTACATCAATTCATTTTCACAGCGACGATGAAGATTTTTCCAAAGGAATACACAGCTTCATCAAATCGGTGTCAGAAAGAAAACAAATCAGAGAGAAGAGTCAGTGTATTGAATCCAGTCACGTGGGAATAGAAAACAGAATTGTGGGCTGTCTTACCTTCGAGAAAAAGTATATGTAAGTTTACTTGTCACGTGCAAAGGAGATTTCAATAAACTCCATGCACATTTCTGTTATTGTGTGCAGATATAGTGGAAGAGAGTAACTGTAACTGTTAGCTACATGCCTAACTGATAAAGACAAAAATCAGTTTGGAAGCTCCATGTGAATTAAAGAAATGCTGGCTAAATGGTCTCCCTTTGGACCACTTTCCTTTGTCCCATGAGGTTGTGTGTTCAAATCCAGCTCTGGCTGGCATGTCTGCTGTCATATTTCACGACATCTAACTCGGTTTCCTTTCACTGATAAACATGACCATGTGTAAAGTGAACATCCTCTTGTGTTTTTAGCTCTTAGGAGCAGCCCTTGTGGAGAACAGCTTTGTTCAGCTTAAGTTGTTTGTTTGAACGGCTTAAGTTTTTGTCTTTTTTTTTATTTTTTATTTAAAGATATTTTTTTGTTTGATTACAGTTTAATGTCATACTCAAGAACATTTAATAAATAGGTGAAGGAAATTGTGCACAGCCTGGAGAGAAACACAGCCCTTTGCCATTTAAGTGTTTGAGTACATAAAATTTATTACCATTTTGGTCAAATGTGCACTTTTGTAATTGAGGTGAATTGTATGATATTTGCAAGTATTTTTTTTATACATTATACAAGTATCTTTTTTGTTGCCTGATGTTAAACACCTGGTGTAAAATCTTTCATTTCAGTAACCACACTGTCAAGGTTGTGCATCTGACGCTTCTCACCGTTCGACGGAGGTGTAGAAAATTTGGTATTGGTCGATATCTGATGAAGGTAGGTTTTGATTGGAGTTTATAATAATAAATAATAAATACCACTCATAATGATTTTAATTGATGTTTTGCAGGTCTTCTAATTTGAGGCGTGCTGTTACACCTTCACACTGCTGAAAATTTAGGTGTGCTAATAACACATGTAATCAGGAGTTCAAGGAGTACAAATAGGGGTGTTCACATTGCACCAATACTCTTCTGTTAAGAGTGTGATAAGTGTTACACCCCTAATCAAACTTACACAGTTTCTGCATACCTGTATGTGATTGCAGCTAGGTTAGCAGGTGGACAACCGGTGCCTAGAGTAAACCATTGCTCTTTGCCAAGTAACTTACATACCTCCTGACCTGAAGCTACAGCCAAACCTGAGACAGCTGGATTTGAACCCCTCTCATAGGCTGAAGGCTTTGCCTAAATGAGTCCACATTATTTATTAGATAACAGGATCCCAGACCATGCATCTCACACTTTAAATGTCTTGTGGCAACGTGTTAAATTAAAAACGTTTCAAGCATTTACACCTTCTGTAGTGAAACACATGGTACACAAGTTCTTATAGGAAAGCAAATTAAACACATGGTACCCGTTTGAGTTCTTATAGGAAAGCAAATTAAACACATGGTACCCGTTTGAGTTCTTATAGGAAAGCAAATTAAACACATGGTACCCGTTTGAGTTCTTATAGGAAGGCAAATTCATGTGAAAGTAAAGTTGAAAATGATCCAGAAACTTCACATGGAAGTATCTAAATTATAATTTTAAGACTTCACATGGACTTTTGTGACAATTCAGAATGATATGAATTTTGTTATATTTCAGCAAGTTTTAGATCCCTCTGTTGTTGGACCTTATGATGCCGTCGTGGTTCATGCAGACAATGGAGCCCTGGACTTTTTCCAGCGTTGTGGATTCTCAGACGATGTTGTATTGAACAGCCGGTGGAGGTATGTCCTTTCATCATGGAAAAATTAATTCTTTAGGATCAATTGAGATCGCTCCTTGGTCGGGCTTACTGGTGGAGAAAACCAGAGTGTCCAGAGGAAACCACCACCCTTGGACAAGTACCTGAGAAACTTCCTCACAAAGTTAGTTAAGCTATTTATATCCATCCAGGTTTCTTCCTCACATATATACCTACTTTTGTCACACATTAGGTGTTGCCTGAAGAAAGGATTCTAAACTGATTTGCTTCCTGAAAAAAAAAATGAATTTTTTACCTGGTGTCTTTTCAGTGAGTTAGCTGAACAGTTTACCAACTGCACGTTGATGTGCTACCTACCAGGTTTTTCAGGTGAGTAGATTTTTGAAAAAGAACAAGTTTTGTCCAGTTTGCTATTGTATATAATTCTTTTTTTTTGTTTCATATCCCAGGCCTGAAAGATAAGTACCTCAGCTTAATACTCTTGAATACTATACCATGTTTGAAATGTTGAGCGGTGAGGTCGCACGTTTGAATCCAGCTCTTGCGGGTTTGGCTGCAACTTAAGCCAGGGCTCAGTTGTTCAAAAGTGTTTTAACTAATACTGATATATACTTTTTAAATTTTTGTTACTCTGGTTATTTGTCTCCTAATAAAATGTTTAACCTCACAAAATACCTACCAATTGAGTATACAGCCTTTTGTAAGTAAAGTCATAATTGATGTTATGTATATAAAGAAACACTACATAAAGACATGTAAAAAAAAAAGTAAAGCAATTTGTGAGTCACTTTTATTAAACTTAAACTCTTTAATACTTTCATTTTGTGATGAAAGTAAACAGTGTTTTGGGAAATTTATCATGCTACCAATTTTTTTACAGACCCAACATTTCCAGGTGAATTGATGGAAAAGTGCAAAAGTCTTATAGAATTGGACAAGGAGATGAAAAACTGGTAATTTTAATCTTTTTAACTATATGTTTAGAGGTTTTTTAAATACTTCATTGTTCAAAAACTGAATTAGAAGCTAGAGATACTGCAGACAGTGACTGTACAAACAGTCTGTGTTTTCCAGCATATATCTGAAGGCATTTGACTTCAGAAATCGAATTATATTTCTTAATTAGAAGCCTTCTTTACCAGTGACCTATCTCCTTGTGCTCTGGAGGCACAAATGACACCCCTTACGTTGAGGAACTTTTTTCACTTCACAAACACTCAGCTTTTCAGTTTTCTCCATCATTTTTTGGCCATAAATAACTTTTTTCAGACACCCACATTTTAGTAAGTGTTATCAAAAGTATTTGTCTGACATTTCTGAAGGATCACATGGTATGATAGGCCTTTTTTGTAACTTTAGGCATATAAGAGTTCAAACGGTGATCTCTACAGTGGTCTGTACTGACCCAGAGGGTTTCAGTAGTATAACATCCATATTTTTTGCTTGCAATAGTTTGTTTCAAGGTCCATTGAGGGAATGCGTTCACAGATCTATACGTATATGCATGTTTGATTAAACAGTCTGTTTGTGTTCAGTGGTGAAAACCTGATTTGATATTACTGGTCCTAATATAGTCAGAAAAGGCCATAGTCTAAAGTTTCGAATGCATTTTTCTAGGTTGAAAAAAAATTCTAAAAAACATAAATCTCACAACCTTTCTGGACAGAGGATAATGGTCTCTCATCTGGCCTGTACTTCACATTAGTATTTTCTTTTTTTTTTTTTTTTTTTTTTTTTTGTTGTATGCCGTACTCAAGAATATTTCACTTATACGACGGCGGCCAGCATTATGGTGGGTGGAAACCAGGCAGAGCCCGGGGGAAACCCACGACCATCCGCAGGTTGCTGGTAGACCTTCCCACGTACCGCTGGAAAGGAAGCCAGTTTGCGCTGGACTTGAACTCACAGCGACCACATTGGTGAGAGACTCCTTGGTCATTACGCTGTGCTAGCGCGCTAACCAACTGAGCCACGGAGGCCCCTTAGTGTTTTCTTAGCCTAGAAACAGCAACAAAACGAGCGATGCCATCAGACATGGAATGTACTTACATTGCAGGAAGGAGAAGAGTGTGGAGGCGTACCAAGCTCAGGTGACATGTCACATGAGGATGAGACAGGAGATTCTGCAGCTTCACAAACTGGTATGCTGATGTAGTGGATCTACATGTACAGGTTTCCACGGTCAATGAGTGTTGATGAGCGAAGTATGCCGTGTTGACTCATTCATTTATTCATTCATTTTCCACCATTCCGTTCATCCATCTTTCCATCCATCCATCTGTCCACCCTCTGTCCATCTGTTTATGCATCTATATATCCATCCATCCGTCTGTCTGACCATCCATCTGTCTGTCTGACCATCTATCTATCCGTCCGACCATCGGTCCACCCACCAATCTGTGTGCCGTCTATCCATTCATCGATTAAACTACCCATCCATCCATCCATCCATCCATCCATTCACCTGTCTTCTGTCTGCCCTCTATCCATCCAACTATTCATGTACCCATCAATTCATTCATCTTCCCACCCACACACCCATCCATCCCACCACCCATCTTCTGTCTGCCCTCTGTCTATCCAACCATTCATGTACATGTACCTATCAATTCATTCATATAAAAAACCCACCCACCCACCCATCCATCCATCTGTCCACCCACTCACCAACCTGTCTGCCCATCTATCTGTCCAGCTATTGACAGCTCATTTTCATGGACCTATCTATTCATTCATCCACACATTTGTCCACCCATCCATCCATCCATCCATTCATCCGTTCTCTCACCCACTCACTAATCTATCTGGCCATCCATCCATCTGTCCAGATGAGACCAACTCAGATGGCAAATCAAGTATGGAACCAATTCTGGATTTTATCATTTAAAGTCTTTAGCCAAGTGCTAGTGTTCTTAAGTGAGTAGCCAGGATGACATGTTTTAATCTGTTGTGCTGTACGCTCATACTGTGCATTGTACATGTTAATATGTTGGATTAGTAATTGCTTTTGCCAACTTAGTCTGGAATGTAATGGTTTGATTATTCCGATCATAAAAAAGTACAGTTGTATTTCACTTCCTTGATGTTTTTTTTTTTGTTTTTTTTTTTTTTTGAAAAATGACTTAAGGGTTTTTATTGGTTTTGTTTTGTTTTTTTTCTTTAATTTTAATTATGATTCCTGTATATTTTCAGGCCATGTCTCAAAGATCTTTTATTGATGAATTGACTCAACAGAATGAGAAACTGTACAAAGAGAAGTTGACATTAGGTGAAGTTGACATTAGGTGAATTTGACATTAGTTGAAGTTGACATTAGGTACAGGAAACAGTGGAGGGGTTTGATATGTAGTGTGTCCATTCACAGTGTGAAAATTTGTATGTCTGCATGTTAGGGACTTGAAATTGCCATACCATCACAAGTCAATATATGGATGGCACACAAACTTTGTAGTAAAATACCGGCGCTGATGGCACAGTTGGTAGAGCGTCCGCTTTGGGAGTGGTAGATCCAGGGTCAATCCTGGGTCGAGTCACACTCGAGTAAGACTTTAAAAGAGGAAGTTGTAACTTGGTCACTTGGCATTCAGCATGAAATGGATAGTGCAGTGACTGGTTGACCTGTATCAGTATAGTGGCTCAGGTGGGGTAGCTTACTTGCCTTTGGTTAGGCGTCTCAGTGAAGCAGCACTAGATAAAAGAACGGTGGAAATCCATCCTGCAACAAGGAGACACATTACATGCACTCTAAGGATTCCTTCGTCATCATATGACTCAAAAATTGTTAAGTACAATGCTGAACCCCTGGCACCCACTCACTCATAGTAAAATAATTTATATAATACACGTCAGTGGGGTTGTTGTACGATATTTGGCAAATGTCAATGTACCCAGCCCAGTGGTGATGAAGTAAATCCTGATAATTAAGCATTTTATGTAACAAGCAGACAGGTGTAACTTTTATAGTCCTATACATACATTCATCTTTGCGTGGTACTTTCTTTTCTGAAAAGCTGTTCAAAAATAAATAACAGCCTGTAGTCTGTATCTCCTAAAACATTGTGTGACTTTTAACAGGTCAAGATTTGCTGGACTCACGGATGGACAGTATTGTATCAACAGTTAAGGGACCCCATCATCAGTATCCTATACCTGGTAGGATTATCCAATATATTATCATGATGCCAACTGTATTTATGTATTTAAGTTTTATGGCATTTTAGAATGGTTTAAAATCACAGGAAAAATATATATGGACACAAATTATGTGCTTGAGTTTGGTTTGTATCGTCAGTCTGTTCTATTATTAACGATTTTCATTAAAAGGATAGACAACCAATAATATAAGCTTAGTTATTTCGAAAAAAGTGAGGAAGTAAACGGTCATAGCCATTTTGTTGTGATTTCATTGGTGTCTCTAGAACTCGACTTATCGTGTGGAATACTTAATACGAGGCCATGGGGTATATGCCATGTTAGAGAAACTGGAAAGACAGTGTTGCATCACTTGTACCCTATGCTCATATGCCTAAGAAGATAAACAGGGTTCAGGTGACGCAAGTAAAAACATCTGCATAGTCAGGCTATAGAAATAACTCGCGCCTGATGGTGGCGCCTTTGATGTCTTTAGACATTTGATGTGGTGATGTCTGTTAAATGAAGGCTGAGGGAGATAACCCTGATGCGGGATGTGACTATCTGTTTTCATTTCACCCTGGGATTAAGATTTAGGGATGTTAATCTTAGCTGGATGGAGAGCAACTCTCATGACAGTAGAATATGGCGTCTATTTCTCACCAACTGGCAATTTATAGCTCTTACATTGTAATCTGGAAACCTTGTTGGCATATAAATACTGGGCTGAAGGCTTCTCCAGGAAACTCTTAATATTTATAAAAACTGTGGGTAGAGTAGTGCTGATGGATGTTTGTGGTACACTTAGTACTTTTCATCACACATTGGTCTGTTTTGTTGTAGCTGATGGGGAGGATGGTGAAGATGTTGACACCCACAGCGTGATGCGGGAACTAGAACGGCGTGTGGAGATGATTGACATGATGAGGCGCTCCCGACAGCGTAACCCGCTCCTAGACACTGACGGAGGACGCAGCTACAGAGCTGCTGAGGAAGGTCAGGGGTCAAACTGTTCACTCACTTTTTTGATGTTTTAATTTTTTTTTTATTAGTTTTGCAGACTGTTTCAAAGCTGTCAGGTTTAAGTTTAGAGGAATTTGGTTTGAGGTGCACTGCCTGAGCAGACGCTGAACAAAGTTCAAGTCTTAACGCAAAAGGTCTCAGGTTCTAGCTATGGTTTGTGTGGACAAGTTTGTCACATATTTGCTAAAGTGCAGTGGTTTATTTGCTAAAGTACAGTGGTTTATTTGCTAAAGTGCAGTGGTTTATTTGCTAAAGTACAGTGGTTTATTTGCTAAAGTGCAGTGGTTTATTTGCTAAAGTGCAGTGGTTTATTTGCTAAAGTACAGTGGTTTATTTGCTAAAGTGCAGTGGTTTCTCCCAGTTTCGTCAGCCGTTCAGCGCATTGTGATCCCTTCACATTAACAGAAGGTTACATCAGAAACTGATATATTATTGTTTGATGTAGTAATGACTCAGTTTCCTGCTTACACTAGCACCACCTCAGGATAAAAATATGTTGCCCCTCCCCATTGAAACCATGTTGGGTGTTACGCAAGCATACAGTCTATAGGGGCCTCTGTTGCCGAGGGGGTTAGCATGCCAGAGTGGCGCAATTATCCAGTAGCCTCTCACCAGATGCGAGGCTCAACTCATGCTGGCTTCCTCTCCGGCCGTACGTGTGAAGGGCTACCAGCAAGCTGTGGATGATCGTGGGTTTCTCCAGGGCTCTGCCCGATGGCTGCCATCATATAAGCGAAATACTCTTGAGTACGGCATAAAACACCAATCAAATAAATAAATGAACAGAAAATTTATATGTTATGTAAGCATTTGTACTGAAGTTTATGATTCAACATTTTGTTTGTCCAGCTGAAAAAATTTGCAGGTCCGACATCATCGCGTTCATCATGAAAGGCTAAAGCTTGGTTTTTTGTTAACTGGGTGTGACGTCATGTTTGGTTTGTTTAGTACGATATTCCAACTAAGTAACAGTGCAAATAACCAGAGTGTACTTGCACGTATGTTTATTATATTTTTATGGCTTATTTATATGTTGTCACAGCATTTGTACGTAGCCAAGTAGAACCATATGATCACACGCAGGACGCAGCTGACTTCTACTCCATCACAGAGCGGTTTAAAACTAAGATGGCGGCTGACAAGTCACTTACAGAGAGCTATGAGGTCTCCATGATCACAAAGGTAACCTTGCTATTCGTCCCGATGAGAGTCCACTGCTAGAAAAGTGCTGAGTGAACATTTAAATGTTGTCTTTGTGCCGGCCGTCCATGTGTCATACCAGTTTTGTGATATTTTTAATAGATGTCAGTCACTAAAGTTAATATTTACACAGTGGCTTAAGGTCATTGATTTTTCAAGTATGGTTGTAGTGGTTTTGAAAAGGTTTAATCAAATTACCGCCATCCATAAACTACTGTTGTTTCAGTTTGTAAATAGCACAATTACCCAGGTGCCTCTCACCAATGCGGTCGCTCTGAGTTCAAGTCCAGCTCATGCTGGCTTCATCTCCTGTAGTACATGGGTGTATGTCAGCAACCTGTGGATGGTCCTGGGTTTTCCCCCCGTTTCCTCCCACCATAATTCTGACCACCACGATAGAAGTATGGCATGAAACACCAATCAAGTAGAATATCTGTGCAAAGAAATAAACAGTACAAACATATGTCTGCCCACATTTTATCAATAATTCTACCATTGCTTTAGTTATAACATAAGGAGTCCGAGAATTATTCTGAAGTGAAACATAGAACGCAACAGTTGCACACAATTGCAAACATAAACACATAAAATACGTGCCTGTTCATTGTGATTACTTCAGGCCTGTCTGAGCCGTGAAGCAGAGTCTAACTTCTGGCTGTGCCTTGCCACCATGGTGGATCCATCCTGCAGCGTGCAGCTGTACTACTGTGGTTCAGCAGACACCCCAAACAGACTCCAGGCGATTCTCAAAGATGGCTTCTCAAGGGCAGGTAAGTGATATACACACTTTTTATTCTGGAATTCCTGAACTTTTCTCACAGCAAATTCTAGATTTTTCTCGAAGGTTTTTCAATGACAGGGTAAAGTCATCTTCATAGTTCTTTATTCATGCTGAAATTCACAAACTTTTTCACCTACTACAAGTGTTTTCATTATAAGGCCTCCTTTGAAATGCTATAATTGGGCCAAATACTGTGTCATGTTACAATGAATTTATAATTTACTCTTAAAATCTCACATTTGAAATCAAAGAGCAACTATCAATATTTAAGACAACTGACAAGAAATATAATTACTGAACTTGACCAGTTCACATTTTTTTGTGGTAATGTCAGTCAATGATAATAATTTTCCAGAACATTTGTCATGCATGATTCAATAGAATCTCAAAACAAAAACGGCACAATTGATCTGATTCTGAGAGTTCTATTTATCTTAGAAAGGGTTTTTCCAAATGACAGGATGATATACTAGTGGAAAAATGTATGTTTCAGCACATAAAAAAAGTAAAATTTTATGCAGTTCTTGGGGAGAAATTTTGGCGTAATATATTTTTTCTTGCTGTGTATGCTTGGGGTTTAATGTCATTCTTAAGAATTTTCCAACCATATGACAAAAAGGAGTCATTAGAGGTGTGTGCCTATACTGTGAGTTCTGTGTGTGTGTACCTATAGTGTGAGTTCTATGTGTGTGTACCTGTACTGTGAGTTCTATGTGTGTGCAACTATACTGTGAGTTCTATGAGTGTGTAACTATACTGTGAGTTCTATGAGTGTGTAACTATACTGTGAGTTCTAGGTATGTGTACCTATACTGTGAGTTCTAGGTATGTGTACCTATACTGTGAGTTCTAGGTATGTGTACCTATTCTGTGATTTCTAGGTATGCGTACCTATACTGTGAGTTCTAGGTATGCGTACCTATACTGTGAGTTCTAGGTATGCGTACCTATACTCTGAGTTTTTGTGGCAGGGCAAGTCCATGCTGCCAAAGTGCTGCCGTCACTGAAGTGTCATGCCGAAGACACCAGACATGACACCCCACCCAGTCATGTTATACCAACACAGTGCCAGCTAGTCCTTTTTCCTTGCTCTAACCTCTCAGTGCTGAGTGCCAAGCCAGGCAGCAACAATTATAATTTTTTAAGGTGGTATGATCCCGGGTCTCCCGACTTCTAGCCAGACTCTCTAATCATTAGGCCACTCAAGCGACCCTTTTTTTCTTTGTGAATCATGAGTATTAGGGGATTGACTTTGGAGGTAGATAATTGTAGGGCATGGAGATAAAGGCTGATTTTGTCATTTCAGATTTTTCTCAAGGCAGTTATGGACAAGGAATTTACTTTTCTGAGTATCCCTCCAAAGCTGCTAAATTTTCAGTGGTAAGTTTTTATAAATAATTATGTATTTTATTATTATAACATTTTTAATCGAGCCTGAAATGAAAACTGATCCTAATCTAATATAAATAAGAAGGCTCTGGTGTCAATGCTTCAGCTTCTCTGCATAATCTAGTTACTGAAGACATGTAGCTGAAATTTCATTTTTGTCAAGTATCGGCCAAAGCTTGGTGGTTTACTCTGAGCAGTCAGATTTCCGCCAACTGTAAACCTGACCTCTGTCACATAGCCTTCAGCATCGTTGATGTAAATGATATTTTGGTGATCAATGGAGTAGTAATCAAATTTATTCATCTTTTGTGAGTCTCCAAAATAATGAGGTGAATACTCCGTGTCTTTGTCAAGTGACTCAGTTTGTTGAGTACAGCTTTAAATGGAATCAAATGAATAAATAAAAGTAGCTTAAAATGTCCGCTCTTTACCACCTTGTTCCGGTGTGGGTTTGGGAGCTGTGGTCTTTGTGGAAGTGATCCACTGTTACACATTTAGTTATGACAGAATTGGGCTATTAGGGACATACCAAAAAAAATTAAATTCCCTCTGTGAAAAAGCCAGTTTTCAGTGGTTACGTGACCGTTTTAGGTGCTTAAATCCATCTCCATCTGCTATCTAATTCAAGAGGTTCGTCAAATGCCTGGCTTGGCGGTTTGGAGTAGATTTTGTCCCTATCCTTTTATTTATTTATTTATTTTTTTGATTGATGTTTTACGCCGTACTCAAGAATATTTTACTTATACGACGGCGGCCAGCTTTATGGTGGGTGGAAACCGGGCAGAGCCCTGGGGAAACCCACGACTGTCCGCAGGTTGCTGGAGGACCTTCCCACATACGGCCGGTGAGGAAGCCAGCATGAGCTGGACTTGAACTCACAGCGACCGCATTGGTGAGAGACTCCTTGGTCATTACGCTGCGCTAGCACGCTAACCAACTGAGCTATGGAGGCCCCCCATCCTTCTATCAGGCTGCTGTCGTAGATATGCACTATCTTTGAGTAAAGCATTAACCTGTTACCTATAAAGTAGATCCCTGTTTTCACCCTGGGCCTTTTTTCAACAGTTTCACCTATGGATGCTTATATTTCTCTGTCACATTTGCTCATCACATTATTCGTTCGAATAGTCTTTTATCAAGGGGCCTCCGTGGCTCAGTCAGTTAAAGCGCTAGCGCAGCGTAATGACCCAGGAGTCTCTCACCAATGCGGTGGCTGTGAGTTCAAGTCCAGCTCATGCTAGCGGCCGTACGTGAGAAGGTCTGCCAGCAACCTGCGGATGGTTGTGGGTTTCCCCCGGGCTCTGCCCGGTTTCCACCCACCATAATGCTGGCCGCCGTGGTATAAGTGAAATATTCTTGAGTACGGCGTAAAACACCAATCAAAAAAAAAAAAAAAAAAATCTTTTATCAGTTGGTTATTGAATTGATAACTGTTGTATAAGGTAAATTGACAATATATTTTGTAATTTACAGACAGGGAAACTAATTCTAGCTGATGTCGTTATTGGGAAACATAAGTCATTGTTTGATGTGAACCCAGATTTGAAATCTCCTGGCACAGGGTTTGATTCTGTTCTGGTAAGTACAGATTTATACAAAAACAAAAAGTATTCATAGTTTAAAAGAAAAAAGCTTTAGTACGTGTATTAGAGGGGCATTCAGATAATTTGTAAAATAAGCTTGAATGGTTCACAACTTCTTTAAACTAGAATGTTTCCCTGTTACACACATGTAATTTTGTTGAAATTATTGTTTCACCTTTTAAAAGCAGCTATAATTAAAGCTGTTCTCCAACAGCATTGCCAGGGTCCACACCACCAGTCTTTTACCTCCTCTGGTAACCTGGTGTCTATACAGCTCATGATAATAGGAAAAACCACAAAAAAAATGGAAAAGAATGTACTGGATCTGAACACTAGACTGCCGAGCATCATTTACAATTGGCCAAGTACTGAAGGCTTACATAGAGATTAGGCAGCTTTAATCTTCATCTGCTGGCTGAGGACATTAGACAGAAAGAACACATTGTTGCAGAGCTGATGCCCTTCCCACCTTAACTGCAGATAATGGTTTCATGCAGTCTAGCATGAAGCTCCCATGTTACTTACATAGGATAATATTGTCAAATTTTTGTTGTTTTTTTTTTTTCTTGAGGCAATAATATGAAAACAACACAAAGTACAAATACATTTCTTGCAGATATGTAAGCGTGACATCAAGGGGCAGTGTGTTTGTTGAATGATTTTAAGCAGTTTTAAAAATTGACCTACATTTGAGCCAAGTTCATTTTTCAGTTTTGGCCTTATTTGCGTACCAGACTGAAAGCTTTTACCATCTGGGTAGGGCGATTCACCTACAAACAGTAAACGGGTTGAGCCATTCTGGAGAAGAAGATTTTTTTAGCTAATCAGTAAAATTCAAAATGGCAGCTAAACCATGTGACAGGTAAAAGAGCAGATAACATGAAAAGTTGCTTCACATGTTCCTCAGTAAGGCTCCAAAGTTTGGTTTTTCTACCTTTACCAGTTTTCGAGATAATACCATTTTATGAGTTGACTAAAAATGACAATAATAGTCCAAACCATTTCCAGAGGTGTCCCGCAAGGATGAAAGCGTGTACCAATAAAAATACATAAAGAGTAAAACAAAAAAAGTTACAAATGGTCTTCCTTTAAGTTCTTATGCTGTTTTAAGTTGAACTTGATCAACTACTTAAAAAAAAAGCTTCAACATAATGTAAAACAAAAGTCAAGTGTCTATGCAGACAATTAATAAATTTTGTTTTTCTGTTATTTCAGTGCCCTGGTCGTCTATCTACCCAAAGAGCTAATAACCAAGATCCCAACACTGAAGAGTTCATAATATTTAACTCATCACAGGCTAAGCCTCTATGTTTAATTTCCTATCAGGCTGTTAAAACAAAGGTTTGACCAATTCAATAATTTAGGAAGGAATAATTTACACAGTTATAAAGCCATCTGATATAAAGCCACTCCATTTCATCAGTATTTTTTCGCAACATAAATGTGTGTGCAGGTGTGTGTGTTTACACAAGTGTGTGTGTTTACATAAGTGTGTGTTTACATAAGTGTGTGTTTACACAGGTGTATGTGTTTACATAGGTGTGTGAGTTTACATAAGTGAATTACTAACCAGTATATTTTAAAAAAGTTCCTGCATTGAAATCCTTTGAATCATCTTGCAAGTTTCTTTTAATCTGTATTGTTAGTCTTTAAACTTGTTACATATACCGTAGAGACTTTTGTATTCGTAAATTCAGCAGATCTTCAGTTGATGTACACTATCCATGTCATCAAATCTGTCTTTGAACACTGGTTGAAGATTGTCAAGCTTTCAGGTTTGCTAATTTAAATGTTACAATTTTATCATTTATTGTCGCCCAGGAAGGTGGTCTGTCAGTGTCAAGAGGCAAATTGTCTTCTGGTGTAGTATTGATTGTTTTAGCCTGTTTTTATTGAATGTCTGTAGTCATCTGATCTACTTATTCATTTAGTATCAGTTGGGCCATATTTAACACATGGGATATATTTATCATATGGCCATATTTATGACGGACCATATTTATCAGAATGGCCATATCATTTATCATGTGGGTCACATTATTTATCATGTGGGTTATAGTACATATCATATCGGCCAAAGCATGTATCACACCGGGCATGTCATATGCGTCATATTTACCATATGTGTGTGCCACTTTATTATATATCATATGGGCCATATTACTTGACATATGGGCCAGATTTGTCATTTGGACCATTCCGGAGACGTAAGAGTCACTGAATGCCGAAGGGACAAGAGTAACATCGGGCCAGTCACTTTCCATCATTTAATGCCAGGTTTTATAATAACATAGTGGTACAGTTTCAATGTGTGTCCATATCAAATATGTCGTTATACATGGTGGTGCTTTGATGTCACTATTTTCTATTGACATGTACGATCACTGAAATGTACGATCATATATTTTTTATGATGAAGAACTCAATGACTTCACATCCTGCTTTTCTTTAGTTCACATGCCCTTTTTTTGCTCCCCATACCACCACTAAGTTCTTTTCATGAGTTACTGTACTTGACCTAAAATGTCATCCATGACTGTCATGCACTTTTTTTTCTCTAATTTTGATAGTTTTATTATTATGAGAAAAGAGTTTTGAGATTTGTTTGGAAGGTGGGATGATATCCTACTGGAAAAATGCAAATTTCAGCACTATAAATAATGGTTTTTTCAGCTTTACCCACCTCTTAAAATGCGCTTTTGTGGGTGCATTTTTATGGTACATACAGTATGTGCCAGTACCATGAATGGTGAAATGTGCATTGATGTGTGAAAAGCTCTCCAGTACCTTTAGTACTTTCTTATCAGGGCTTTCACATGCCATTTTCAGTTCACAATGTGTTTATTTGCCTTGTAAATCCACTTATGCCTTTTTAAGTACATATGTAATAGCTGAGCTTTGATAGAGTGAATAGTCTATGTTACTGCATTGACACATTGTGACTGAAAAATTGTCCAGAGTTATTGAAAACTGTTTTAGTATTTGTGATCAACAAGTTTAGCTGGCAGCCAATGTTATTTGAATTTAGTGCATGTTCCTGACATTATTACATTACATAAGTGTGGGAGTTTGTGGTTGAATACAGATTGTAATGTGTGAAGTTTTTATGTTTATTTATCCTTGATAATGCATACAAGTATGAGCACCAAATTAGGTAGATGACCTCAAATTTTGCCTGTGACTAAGTTGCAGATTGTATGTGGTTCTTGAAGTTCTGTTGGCCTTAGAAAGGTGTTATGAGGTTTGTTCTAGAGTTTGAAGTTTCAGCACAAAAAGTAATGTTTTATGACATTTATTTTCCTCCAGAAGTGCACCCTTTGGGCAAGTTTTATGTCAGTTATATCTAGTGTGTGCAGGTGACAAATTGGATTGCCACCCTTGTGAAGGGTGGTGAAAATATTTTGTCCTGTTTTACTTCTAGATACTTGCACATTGCAGAGAGCTGGTCAGTAGACGAGTAAACATGTAAAAAACCATTTTGGCTTCATTTTTTGGATAAAATGAAATATGTTGTGATGCTCCCGTTTCTGTCAATAGAAACACTTGTGATTTTACAATCTGTTAAAACTATAGAGAAACTCTTCTTTCCATTTTAAGGTAATGAAAACTACTTTTTTTAACTTGATTCAGTCTTTTTTTGCACAGTCAATAGATTCAAACAAGCCATTTTTGTTTCCTTCTAAAAATACACAATATACATGAAAGAGCCATCTTACTTTGATTGTCAGAATTTATTTTGCCCCTATGATGTTGTTATTGCAAACACTGTATTTCCATGAAATGACTGATTTATTGTTGATGTGACATTGTTTTCAGTGATTCAGCACATTTTGAGTTTTGCCGGTATCAAGAATTGTATCAGTCTGTGATATGAAAATGAAGTGTTTCAGAACTATTTAAAGCTTATTTTTTTGTAATAATTTGTGATGTGTATATATGTAAATATGAGAGAAAATATAAATATATGTCCATTGACAGTTCCCCATGACCTCCTGACCTCTGCCATTTGGTTTGTCAGGTGTCTGAGGAAGGGATGTGGTTTCCTCTGCTCGGAACTTTGACCTCTGCCATGTAGTTTGGCAGGTGCGTGAGGGAAGGATATGGTTTCCTCTGCTGGTAACTCTGACCTCTGCCATGTAGTTTGGCAGGTGCATGAGGGAGGGATGTGGTTTCCTCTGCTTGTAACCCTGACCTCTGCCATTTGTTTTTTCAGGTGCATCTGGGAGGGATGTGGTTTCCTCCGCTGGTAACCCTGACCTCTGCCATTTGGTTTTTCAGGTGTCTGAGGAAGGAAAGTGGTTTCCTGACCTCTGTTTTGAGTGTGAAATATTCTTGAGTATGTTTTTAAAACATAAATTAACTAATTACATGAAATGAAGTGGATGTTGGTTGTAAATATGAGTGCTGTTATTTTACAGAAAACTGTTAGAACTACATGTAGGTCTAACCAAATGTCTGTGTTATATTGGAAAGTGTGGGAACTTCTGGTCAAGTATCTGTTTTATACCAGAATATGTGAGAAGTAGTTCTAACCAAATTACAGTATTATACCAAAATGTGTGAGAACGAAAATAGTAACCAAATTTCTATATTATACTATATACATTACTATATACAGTTCTGACCAAAAGTCTGTATTATACTAAAATATGTGAAAAGCTCTGACCAAACGTCTATGTGATACCAGAACTTGAATGTGTGATAAGTTTTGATTACATGTCTGGAATATACTGAAATGTTTGAGGACAAAAATAGTAACCAAATTTTTATATAATACCGGAGTGTGTGAGTAGATGTGATCAGATGTTTATATTATACTAGGATGTGTGAAAAAAAAACCTTATCAGGGTGTCTAAGTTTCAACAGAATATATATGTATGAGAATAGTGTTTGACATCGTCGAGGGGAAAAGAAGTTTATTTGTATCCTTATGTGAAAAATATAGATGCTTCTCCGGTAAACTGAAATTGAAGGGTTTTATTTGACCTTGGTATATTCGAGTACGAGTATTATTTCAGAATTCCAGAGAATATCCATTGTAATATGCATTTTACCGGCTTTGCATTATCTTTTAATTACATATCACTGCTGTTAACTACTGCAGGATACCGACGTTGTGGTAACAGGCACCAGCGCACGTCCTCGTCACAATTAAAGAACGTCTATGAAACGCGGGCACAATATAACCGGAGTATTTGTCTGTACAGACAACTTATGGTGTGAAACTTCATGTAAACCGAGATATCAGATAGACAAGCTGTATTACAACTCCGCTGAAACTGAAAAGGTTTGTCTTGTACGCAAACCTGCCACACC